>NW_027510929.1:300000-595050 GCF_048772815.1 Callospermophilus lateralis
GACACCTCAAAGAAAGAAAACTACAGACCAATATCTCTGATGAACCTAGATGCAAAAATCCTCATTAAAATTCTGGCGAATTGGATACAAAGGCACATCAAAAAAATTGTGCACCATGATCAACTTGAATTCATCCCTGGGATGCAAGGAGGCTTCAATATATGGAAATCAATAAATGTTATTCACAACATCAATAGACTTAAAGATAAGAACCATATGATCATCTTGATAGATGCAGAAAAACCATTCAACAAAGTAGAGCATTCCTTTATGTTCAAAACATTTTAAAAACTAGGGATAACAGGAACTTACCTCGACATTGTAAAAGATAACTATGTTAAGCCTCAGGCTAGCATCATTCTGAATGGAGAAAAATTGAAGGCATTCACTTTAAATTCTGGAACAAGGCAGAGATATCCTCTATCACCACTTCTATTCAATATAGTTCTCGAAAAACTGGCCAGAGCAATTAGAGAGATGAAAGACATTAAAAGCATAAAAATAGGAAAAGAAGAACTTAAATTATCACTATTTGTAGATGACATGATTCTATACATAGAAGACCCAAAAGGGTCTACAGAAAAAACTACTAGAACTAATAAATGAATGCAGCAATGTGGCAGGATATAAAATCAACATGCATAAATCAAAGGCATTTCTGTATATCAGCGACAAAACTTCTGAAAAAAAATGAGTCAAAACACTGCATTCCCAATTTCCTCAAAATAATTAAATACTTGGGAATCAACCTAACAAAAGAGGTGAAAGATTTATATAATGCAAACTACAGAACCCTAAAAAGAGAAATAGAATAAGATCTTAGAAGATGGAAAAATATACCCTGTTCATGGATAGGCAGAACTAACATCATCAAAATTGCTATATTACCAAAAGTTCTCTATAGGTTTAATACAATGCCAATCAAAATCCCAAAGGATTTTTTTTTGTAGAAATAGATAAAGCAATCATGAAATTCAAATGGAAAAATAAAAGACCCAGAATAGCAAAAGCAATTCTAAGCAGGAAGTGTGAATCAGGCAGTATAGTGATACCAGATTTCAAACTATATTACAGAGCATTCATAACAAAAACAGCATGGTACTGGTACCAAAACAGGCGGGTGGACCAATGGTACAGAATGGAGGACACAGAGACTAATCCAAAAATCTACAACTGTCTTATATTTGATAAAGGAGCTAATGGCCTGCAATGGAGGAAGGATAGCATCTTCATCAAATAGAGTTGGGTAATCTGGAAATCCATATGCAACAAAATGAAACTGAATCCCCTCCTCTCGCCATGCACAAAATTAACTCAATGTGGATCAAGGAGCTAGATTCAAATCAGAGTCTCTGCGTCTGATAGAATAAAAAGTTGGCTCCTATCTACATATTGTGTGGTCAGGCTCCAAATTCCTTAATAGGACACCCATAGAATAAGTGTTAATAATAAGAATCAACAAATGGGACTTACTTAAACTGATTTTTTTTTTCTTAAAGAGAGAAACAGTAAGAGAGGTAAATATGGAGCCTACATCATGGGAACAAATTTTTAGTCCTCACCCTTCACATGGAGCCCTAATATCCAGAGTATACAAAGTATACAAAGAACTCAGAAAATTAGACAATAAGATAACCAATAACCCAATGGGCCAAGGACCTGAACAGAAACTTCTCAGAGGAGGACATAGAATCAATTAACAAGTACATGAAAAAATGCTCTCCATTTCTAGCAGTAAGAGAAATGCAAATAAAAACCACCCTAAAATACCATCTCAATCCAGTGAGATTGGCAGCCATAATGAAGTCAAACAACAACAAGTGCTGGCGAGGATGTGGGGAAAAGGGTACTCTTGTACATTGCTGGTGGGACTGAAAACTGGTGCGGCCAATTTGGAAAGCAGTATGGAGATTCCTGGGAAATCTGGGAATGGAAGCACCATTTGATCCAGCTATTGCCCTTCTCGGACTATTCCCTGAAGACCTTAAAAGAGCGTACTACAGGGATACTGCCACATCGATTTTCATAGCAGCACAATTCACAATTGCTACACTGTGGAACCAACCCAGATGCCCTTCAATAGATGAATGGATAAAAAAATGTGACTTTTATATACTATGGAGAATTACGCAGCACTAAAAAATGACCAAATCTTGGAATTTGCAGGGAAATGCATGGCACTGAGCAGATTATGGTTAGTGAAGCTAGCCAATCCCTAAAAAACAAATGCCAAATGTCTTGTTTGATATAATGAGAGCACCTAAGAACAGAGCAGGGAGGAAGAGCATGAAGAAAAGATTAACATTAAGCAGAAACATGAGGTGGGAGGGAAAGGGAGAGAAGAGGGAAATTGCATGGTAATGGAGAGAGACACTTATTGTTACACAAAATTACATATAAGAGGTTGTGGGAAAATAAACAAGGAGAGAAATGATTTAGAGTAGGTATGGTAGAGAGAGAAGATGGGAAGATAGGGGAGTGGGGATAGTAGAGTATAGGAAAGGTAGCAGAATACAACAGTAACTAATAGGGCATTATGTAAAAATATGGATGTGTAACTAATGTGATTCTGCAATCTGTATTTGGAGTAAAAATGGGAGTTCATAACCCACTTGAATCTAATGTATGAAATATGATATGTCAAGAGCTTTGTAATATTTTGAGCAACCAATAAAAGAAAAAAAAAGTAGCAATATATATGCCAATAGAAATTCATCATGAAATGTATATAATCCACAGATCGAAAAATATTCATTTTACTGAACATGGATTCATGTATAATGTTTTTCAACTAGGAAGCTCACCCATAGGTTGAATTTTCAGTTCCAACAGCGTTTAGGAGGAGTGATCTCTTCTCTCAATTTGCATCTACCAATTCAGCCACCTCACAAGTGTATACGAGTGATATCAGGTAGAATTCTATATGTGCATATAAACATATATGTGCTGAATAGGCTACAGAGAAAGGGAGATAGGGATTCACATATTTGCTAATTTTAAAAACACATGTAGAACTATTTCAACAAAAAATTGACTAGACTTATAACTCCTACATTATATAATGCAAAAGGCAATTCCAACTATACACCATGCGTCCTTTGAACTGCTTGTGTTTCTTCTCTTTTTGGCTTATTTTTCACCATCATATTAGGATTATTAGTCAGAGACTAGTAGGGTATGGGTTATAGTGTCAGGGATTCAGTATTTCAAATGGAAATTGAAAAATGAATCCAATGTGTATGTAAATATGTGCTACACAAAAATCTTCCCACTCACATCCAGAACAATGCCTTGACATTACCTACGCCCCAAGTAAAACACAATTAGAGTAGAAAAGTGTGAAAATCTATGAATACAAATATGGAATGGAATATGCTCGGGAGTTCACAACCTTGGAGGTGGTAGAGGAGTTTCCAAAAGTAAAGGACAGGGTAAACACTCCACAAACAAGGAACTCTGCTGGCCTAAGAATTCTTGGGAAATGGCTTCTGAGGTTGGGCACTTGAAATATATGTTGTTGTCATGAGCTTTAGCTTACTTTGTAGTGAGACCATCAAAGCTGGGTCTGCATCTATGTGACCGAAAGACATGGTTTCTTATATTCCAATGAACATGAGGCAGCAGTGCTCAATTCTCTCTTTGTAGCTAAACTGTGTCCATTGGAAGCTAAGTGTCTCCCGGTGGGGACTGTGAAGACATTTGGTCATCCTCCACTTTTCGTGGTATTTCTTGCTTCTGCACTGGGAATTTGGTATTTGCTTCACAAAACATAAAAAGTTCATCTGGGATACAGTGCTGGAGGGAGTTCTGTCACGTGTGGTGGGTCAGGGTCTGCAGGAGAATGCACCAACCAGGCTTCTATCCCACATAGCTTGCACCAATAACCATAGCAACCTGATTCTGAATATTGCCCTGAAAACTCTCCATTTAACAAGATGCCTTTACATATAAGGGTCTGATGTCTGCACTATATCAGTCACAAAAAATTTGGAAGCCAATGGCAGATTCACATGGCCCCAACATGATGTTTTATCACACACCTGCCCACCACTGCTCTAGCCCCCCTACTCAGCAGGCTCCAAATTACTGGCTTCTCTTGTTCTACACCATTTTAATGAAACCCAGTCAAAAACAAGGCACTGTCTGGTATACACATGATCAGCAACAGGACATCAAAAGTTTCTGCAGTGCCACCTGGTCATGGGAATTTCAAAAATTTCATGGTATTTATCTAGCAATTTTTCAAGGGTGAAGTTAGAGGCACTGTGGGTTTCAATTCATTCAGGAACCATTAAGAGTTGAGAAAGTTCATTTCAATGAAAGCTCTGGAGAACTCTCACAGTCAATGCTTCTCAAACAGTTGCCAAAAGGTCTCCTAAAGCCAGGCCAATTGACATCTACAATGTGAGGTCCATGTGTGTTTTGACTCTCAAATATGGCTGCTAAGTCTTTCAGAATAAAATCATGTGATATCCTGGCTGAGATTCTCAGGCCTCTGTGGAAACCACCCTGGGCCTAGATCTCAGTTTCCAAGAGTGAGTCTCATGCGTGGCCTCCTAAAATCCCAACACAATTCATGGCAATACTTCTCTGAGGTCAGTTTCAGAACTCAGTCTCTAAGGGGAATCACACCAGAGTTCAAGCCCAGGTGGCCCCATCATCCCTTCCATCCCCCAAAAAATGACCACAATTAAAATCAAAACACTACCACAGGGCCATCATCTTCTTCCATGTAGACACTCATCATAACCTCTAGCTGGAGGTTTCTATGAGCCCAAGGTAGTGTCCGAATAAGCTCACTTGCCCCTCATTTGCCTAAAATCATGATGGCCTGGACACTCTTCCTGTGAACCAGGAATGATCAAATATTCCTGCTGTTAAAGTGTTCCACTTCTCCAATTTGAGGCCTACTGGCTGTAGGGTATAGATTCTTTATGTGATTTGGAGTCATGAGAAAACCCAAGCAAATATGGGCTAGCCTCTGCAGGGATTTCAAGAACTCATTTGACCCAAAGGATCCCTATTCTCACTTGATGGAGGTCAGGAACCTAAAACAAGAGGGCAAAAATATTCACCCACAATGACTGCTCTTTTGGCCATTTTAGTTTTGGAAACACATGGGATCTTTCTTTAGATCCATCAGGTGCTGAGAATCTAAGCCACAACCTCATACAAGGACAAGAGGCTGATTCAGACACATCCCAATCCAAATCAATTAAGCAAAGAGCCACTGGTGATGTCCATACATTTCCATATGAAAACAGTTTTCTTCAGGCTACACAAAGGGGTGGCCTGAGGCAAAGACCTTCCTGACATTCAGGGTAATAGAAATAGAAGTAAGCAAATGGCCCAAAGAAGGGTTTCTCCACTGAGACTTTACTGGTCACACTGAAATCTGAGTTTTCTTAGATGCTCCCATTCCCTTCAGCTATCCAGTACATGACCATGTCACAGAACCTTGTGGTGTTACATATTTGGGAAACAAAACCATGAGTCTATTCTGGAGAGTGGCCAGAATTCACGAAGAAAACAGGAACTTTAGAAGATAATAGATGTTGCCCATCCATAAGGCAAGCTGCAGTCCATTCATTAATTGGGCAGTATGAATGCGGGGAAGCTTTCAACTAGAGACAACACATCCATTGATGCATTCTCTTTTCTAATGTCTACAACCACGGATACAGTGGGATACACAGACTTAGAAACACTCACCATGTCAAACGACTTACTAGAAACAGTCCACTCCAAACCAAACAAACCACCTTTCCTACCTATTCTCAGAACATGAGAAAAACCACAAACTCACACCTACAATGGCAAAGGCACTTCCTTCCCCCAAATAGGTCTGTGACTATCCGGAGTGTCTTCTGACTGGTGGGCCATATTATGTTCCCCCAAAATGGCCTGTCCTGTTTCAGATCTGGTCTCCTTGGCCAACTCTGTGAAGTTGTCAGGAGCCAACGGTGAGCCACTACCTGCTTACTCAGGAAAGGCCCCTCTTCAGAGCTCTGCTGGCATTTGGCCATCCTCACATCAGTGGGTACCAAGAAAGTCTGACTATGTCTTTGGGAAAAGCAAACAAGTTAGCCCACTGGAACTGGGAGTGGGACTGGCTCTGCGTGCCTTCCTTCCTGGATCCCAGGTTCAGAGAATTCCATCACCAAGGAAGTGAAGTGAGGTCACTTCTTTCAGGAACAGAATATGCTCACTGCCTTGGTAACCACTTTGTGCTAACAGTTGCTTCCAGGGTTCCCATGAGATGGAGGCTGCTCCAACATCCTGTGACACATTCAGAAGTTAGAATGGTATATCAACCAGAGGCACCAGGGAACAGCTCTCCACAGAGGCCTGGTTCAGTCCATCTTCTCTTTATTAAGAAGAGAGAGGCTGATTCAGACCATCAATTAATCCTGACCAGGTTGTTTGCCATGGAAGATGACTATTGCTCTCTCAGGTCCTACATAGCTGCCTATATCTTCTGCAAGGATCATTTCTCCATGGATCTTTGATATTCTCAGCAGGTGGAAGATCATCTACATTCCTATATTGTAAGACCCACACTGTCCCTGCTCTTAAGTAAGTTATACTGAGGGAACAGTGTATAGTTAGGGTTAATAACTTGTTCAATTTGGGTTACAAATAATTCTGCGGGATGAATAATGGTATTGGCAAAATGCGATGTTTACAAGAGTATATATGTGAAACATAAGTATGAAAGCAGAAATCTAGGTAAGATTTGAAGCCCAGAAGGACATTGGGGACTTGAGTGGGATACTTAGCTTTGAGTAATGTGCAGCACAGATGTCTCAGATAAATCAATATACACTGGCATCGTACATTGTACCTTGGATATTGAATGTTGAAGAGAACATCCAGTCAAAAACCGATAGTCGGCAGGATTAGGAAGGTAGTTGGTAGGTTTAGAAAAAAGAGAGAGTATAGGATTTGGACCAAAAGTTCTTTAGCAATAGAATTTACTGTAGAGAGTGTATGTAAATGTAAGCACATGTGAAGAGTCAGTCACAATGATGAACTGGGGAAAAATATAGGAAATCAGATATCAATAGAGACATTAGGAAATCAAGCAAAGTATAAATTGTGTGTTAGGGTTAGACATTTTCAACAGGTTTGAAGTTGAATATATAATCTTAGGAAGAAACAAATATGTAGTCAAAAATAGAATTGATATTTGAGAGCATTAGGCAACCTGGACATGGATGTTTTTAGTAATCCATGCTCACTTTCCATTTACGCTTTGGTACAATTGTAAGTGTGACCTATGCTTTTTGTGTCCAGAATATTTCTGTAATAAAATGTGTATGTAGATCAGGTGACAATCGTATTTCTTCCACCAATTCTGGGAACAATATTTTGAAGACTTACAAATTAGTATGGGGGTACAAATAGGTGTACCCTGTTTCTATGAATATAGACATAATGCATGAATAGACCATACTGTGAATAAATAATATAACTGGATCCACTTTAAATAATGAATTGAATAAATATCTGAAAATTTATAAGAAATTTTATATTGATATGCAATCATTCATTCCAACCAGTTATATATCTAACGATCATCTTAGGGTTACGGTTTATCATGAAGGGTGTGTGAGTTTTGGTTCAAAATTGATTATGGAAATAGAAAATAATATATTTGGAAAAAAGTCTCATGAATAGACCAGTCAAGAGACATAGAGGAATACATGTGTTCTGGAGCAGGAAGTGATTGAAAGTGAAACAAATGCCTATAAATTTGCTAACTAGTGAATAAAATATATATACTATGATGTGCATAAACTGATGAAATAGTAATGTACCAGTGTGGAATAAAAATTAACGTCAAAATACACATCATGTCCCATAGGAACCTACATGCATTAATATTAAACTGGGTCAGTTAATGTACACATATTAGGATTTGTATGCACCTTTTACTGAAGTTAGTTTTCAGTACTAGGAAACAAATATGTATTTCGGGTGGATGAATATTTCTAAGAATAATCTTGTGAAAAGTTGATTATTAATCCACATACATGAACATGAATGAATTTAGGGAGTGTATATAAGACACATATATTTCATATTTTTAAAAATATGGAGAGTATATATATATATATATATATATATATATATATATATATATATATACACACACACACACACACACACAAACACAGACATTAAAAAGTAGCGATATATATGCCAATCAAAATTCATCATGAAATATATATCATAAAGATGCAAAAACATTCATTTTAGTGAACATGGGTTTATGTATAATGTTGTTCCACTGGGAAGCTCACCCATAGGTTGAATTTTCAGTTCCAACAGCGTTTAGGAGGAGTGATCACTTCTCACAGTTTGTATCTGCTAAGTCATATATCTTACAAGGATGTACGTGTGATACCTTGTAGGATTCTATTTGTGCATATAAAAATACATGTGCTGAATAGGCTCCAGAGAATGGGAGACCGTAATTCACATATTTGTTAACTTTAAAACACATTGAGAACTATTTCAATTAAATATTGAATAGATTTATAACACCTACCCTTTATCATGCAAAAGGCAAGTCCAACTCTGAACTGCAAGTATTTATGTACTGTTTGGGTTACTTTCTTCCATCATATTAGGATTAGTAGTCAAAGTCTAGTAGAATATGGGTTAGTGTCAGGGATTCAGAATTTCAAATGGAAAAAAGGAAAATTAATCTTCCAACTCTCATCCAGAACAATGCCTTGTCATTACCTTCGCCCCAAGGAAGACACAATTAGAGTAGAAGAGTTACAAAATCTGTGATTACATTTGTGGAATCGAAAATGCTCAGGAGTGCACAAACTTGGAGGTGGTATAGGAGTTTCCAAAAGTAAGGACAGGGTACACACTCCACAAACATGAAGCTCTGCTTGCCTAAAACTTTTTGAAAAACTGCCAGTGAAGTTGGGCACTGAAATATAGGTTGTTGTCAAGAGTTAAGCTTCCTTTGTAGTGAGACCCTCAAAGCTGGGTCTTCATCTATGTGACCTGGAGGACATCGTTTCCTATTTTCCAATGAACACGAGGCAGCAGTGCTCAATTCTCTCTTTGTAGGTAAACTGTGTCTCCCTGTGTGGACTGTGAAACAATTTGGTCATCCTCCACTTTTCGTGGTGTTTCTTGCTGCTGCACTTGGAGTTTGGTTCATGCTTCACAAAATACAAGGAGTTCAACTGGGAAACAGTGCTTGAGGTATTTCTGTCACGTGTGGTGGGTCAGGGTCTGCAAGAAAATTCACCAACCAGGCTTCTATCTCTCAAAGATTGCCCCCTTGTCCATAGCAACCTGATTCTGAACATTGCCCTGAAACTACGCCATATAACAAGATGCCTTTACATATAAGGGTCTGATGTCTGCACTCTGTCAGTTACAAGCCATTTGGAAGCCAATGGCAGATCCAAATGGCCCCACCATGATGTTTTATCACACACCTGTCCACCACTGCTCTAGGCCCACTACTCAGCAGGCTCCAAAATACTGGCATCTCTGTTCTAAACAATTTTCATGAAACCCTGTCAATCAAGGCACTGTCTGGTACACTCATGGTAAGCAACAGGACATCGAAAGTTTCTGCAGTTCCACCTGGTCATGGAAAATTCAAAAATTTCGTGGTATTTATCTAGCCATTTTTCAAGGATGACTTTGGATGCACAATTATTCAGGAACCATTAAATGTTGAGAAAGTTCATTTCAAAGAAAATTCTAGAGAACTCTCACAGGCAAGGCTTTCCAAAGAGTGGACAAAAGGTCACTTGAAGCCAGGACCATTGAGATCTACAATGTGAGGTCCTATGTCTTTTGACTCTCAACTATGGCTGCCAAGTCTTTCAGAATAAAGTCATGTGATATCCAGGCTGAGATTCCCAGTTCTTTGTGGAAAGCCACCCTGGTCCTAGATCTCAGGTTCCAAGGGCGACTCTCATGTGTGGCCTCCTAAAATCCCAACACAATTCATGGCAATTCTTCTCTGAGATCAGTTTCAGATCTCAGTCTCTAAGTGGAAACACACCAGAGTTCAAGCCCAGTTGACCCAGTCATCTCTTCCAACCGCCACACCAATGACCAGAATTAAAACCAAAACACTCCCACATGGCCCTCATTTTCTTCCATATAGACACTCATCATAACCTTGGCTGGAAGTTTTTATGAGGCACACAGCCCAAGACAAAGTCAAAATAAGTTCCCTTGCCCTTCATTTGTCTAAAGTCAGTGTTTCCTGGACAACGTTCCTGTGAACCAGGACTGATCAAAGAGGTCTGCCATTAATACTGTTCTGCTTTTCCAATTTGAGGCATACAGACTGTCGGGTATAGTTTCTTTATGTGATTTGCAGTCATGAGAAAACCCAAGCACCAATGGGCTAGCCTCTGCATGGCTTGAAGAACTCAGTTGACCCAAAGATCCCTGTTATCACTTGATGGAGATCAGGAACCTTACAGAGGAAGGCAAGAGACTTCATCACAATGACTTCTCTTTTGGCCATTTTGGATTTGGATGCACACATGGGATCTTTCTTTAGATCCATCAGGTGCTGAGAATCTAAGCGATAATCTCACACTGCACTAAGAGGCTGATTCAGACATATCCCTTTGCAAAGCAATTAAGCCAGGGGCCACAGGTGATGCCCATTTATTTCCATTTGAAAACTGTTTTTTTCAGGCTTTGGAAATGTGTGGCTTTCGGCAAAGTCCTTCCTTTCATTCAGGGCAACAGAACAATAGGTAAGCAAAATACCAAAGCAGATTTTCTCCACTGAGACTTTCCTGGTCACACTGATATCTGAGTTTTCTGAGATATTCACCATTCTCTTCAGCTATCCAGTACATGGCCATGTCCCAGATTGTGGAGGAGATACATATCTTGAACACAAAACCATGAGCCTATGGGAGAGTGACCAGATTCAGGAAGATATCAGGAATGTAGGAAGGTAATAGGTGTTGCCCATCCATAAGGTAACCTGCAGTCCATTCATAAATTGGACAGGATGAATTCTGCGAAGAATTCTACTAGACAGGACACATCTATTGATGCATTCTCTTTTCTATTGTCTACAACCACAAATACAGTGGGATACCCAGACATAGAAACACTCACCTTCTCAAAGGACTTACTAGAAACAGTCCACTCCAAACCAAACAAACCGACTTTCCTACATTTTCTCAAAACTTGAGACAAAAATCACAAACACACAAACACACACACACACACCCACAAAGGCACCTTCTTTCCCCAAATAGGTCTGTGACTATCCGGAGCGTCCTCTGACTGGTGGGCCATACTATGTTTCCCCGAAATGGGCTGTCCTATGTCAGATCTGGTCTTCTTGGCCAAAACTGTAAAGTTATCAGGAGCCAGCGGTGAGCCACTGCCTGTTTTCTCAGGTAAAGCCCCTATTCAGAGCTTTCCTGGCATTTGTCCATCTTCAATTTAGTAGTTGCCAAGAAAGACTTACTCTATCCTTCTTAAATCCAAAAATTTGAGACCACTGGGACTTAGACTTGGACTGCTTCAGGGTGCCTGGCTTCCTGGATTCCAAGTTCAGAGTGTTCCATCAACAAGAAAGTGACATGGGTCACTTCGTCTAGAACTGAATGAGGTCACTGCCTTGGCAACCACTTTGTCCTAACAGTTGCTTCCAAGGGTCCATGAGATGGATCCTGCCCCTACTTCCTATGACACTTTCACAAGTTAGAATGGAATATCAACCATAGGCACCCGGGAACAGCTCTCCACACAAGCCTGGTTTGGTCCATCTTCTCTACATTAACAAGAGAGAGACTGCTTCAGACACACCCCTTCATCCTGACCTGTTTGTTTTTTTTTTTTGTCATGAAAGATGACTTTCGCACTCTCAGGTCCATCATAGCTGCCTACATCTTCTTTAGGGATCATTTCTGCATGGACCTTTGAAGTTCTCCGGAAGTTGAAGATCTCCTACATTCCTGTATTGTAAGACCAACTCTGTCCCTGCTCTTCTGTAAAGTTAGATTGAGGGAACAGTGTTTGGTTACAGTTAATAACATGTTTGATTTGGGTTAGGATCATTCTGCTGGATGAATAATGGTATTGGGAACCTGCAATATTTATAAGATTATATAGGTGAAATATATGAATGAAAACAGAAATCTCGGTAACATTTGAAGCCCAAAAGGGCATTGGGTCCTTGATTGGGATACTTAGCTTTTAATTATGTTCTGCACAGATGTCTCAGATAAATCTATACACAATGGCATAAGATCTGATACCTTGGATGATTGAATGTTGAGGAGAACAACCATTCAAAGAGGGAGAGTCGGTAGGATTAGGAAGATAGTTGGTAGGATTATAAAAAAGTGTGAGTATAGCATTTGGACAAATAGTTCTTTAGCAATAGGTTTTCAGGTAGACAGAAAATGTAAATGTCAGCATATGTGAAGAGTCAGTCACAGTGATTAACTGGGGAAAATATGTAGGAAAGCAGATATCAATAGAGACATTAGGAAATCAGGCAAAGTATAAAGTGAGTGATAGCAAAAGACATTTTCAACAGGCTTGAGATTGAATATATAATCTTAGGAAGTAACAAATATGTAGTCACCAATAGGATTGACATTTGAGAGCATTAGGCAACCTGGACATGGGTTATTTTCATAATCCATACTCACATTCCATTTAGGCTTTGGTACAATCGTAAGTGTGACTTTGCATTTTGTGGCCAGAATATTACTGTGATAAAACGTATATGTAGATCAGGTGACATGAGTATTTCTTGCACCATTTCTTGGAGCAACATTTTGAAGGGGTATAAATTAGTATTGGGGGTACATATAGGTGTACCATGTATGTATGAATATAGAGATAATGCATGAATAGACCATACTGCGAATAAATAATATAACTTGTTCCAACTTTAAATAATGGATTGAATTGATATCTGAAAATACACAGGAATCATATATTGATATACATACATTCATTCCAACCAGTAATACATCTAATGCTAATATTACGGTTGTGGTTTATCACCAAGAGTGTGTGAATTTTGCTTCAAATTTGATTATGGAAATCGAAAATAATGTGTTTGGAAAGAAATCTCATGAAATGACCACTCAAAAACAAGGAGGAATACATATGTTCTGAAGCAGGAAGTGATTGAATATGTTACAAATTTCTTTAAATTTGTGAACTTGTGGATGAAATGTATATTCTATAATGTATAAAAACTGCAGAAATAGTAATGTACCAGTGTTTAATAAAAATGAACGTCAAAATACACATCATGTTCCATAGGAATCTACTTGCATTGATGTTAAAGTGGGTCAGCTACTGTAAAAATATAAGGATTTGTTTGCACCATTCATTGAAGTAACTTTTTAGTACTAGAAAACAAATATGTATTTCAGGTGGATGAATATTTTTAAAATAATCTTATGAAAAGTTTAATATAAAACCACATACATGAACAAGAATGAATTTAGGGAGTGTATAATAGGACACATATATTTTATATTTTGAAAAATCTAGAGAGTATATATATATATATATATATATATATATATATATATATATATATACACACACACACAAAACACACACAGAGACATTAAATAGTAGCAATATATATGCCAATTAAAATTCATTGTGAAATATATATCATCCACAGATCCAAAATATTAATTTTAATGAACATGGATTTATGTATAATGTTTTTCAACTAAGAAGCTCACTCATAGTCTGAATTTTCAGTTCCAAAAGCATTAATGAGGAGTGATCTCTTCTCACACTTTGTATCTGCCAAGTTAGCCACCTCTCAAGAATATACGTGTGATACCAGGTAGGATTCTATATGTGCATATAAAAATACATGTGCTGAATAGGCTACAGAAAAATGGAGACAGGAATTCACATATGTGTTAACTTTAAAAACACATGCAGAACTATTTCAACAAAAAATTGACAAGATTTATAACTCCTACCCTATATCATGCAAAAGGCAAACCAACTATCCACCATGCCTCCTCTGAAGTGCTAGTATTTCTATTCTGTTTGGGTTACTTTTCTCCATCATATTAGAATTAGTAGTCAGAGTCTAGTAGGGTATGGGTTAGTGTCAAAGATTCAGCATTTCGAATGGAAAATTGAACAATGAATCCAATGTGTATGTAAATATGTGCTACACAAAATTATTCCCACTCTCATCCAGAACAATGCCTTGACAATTCCTTCACCCCAAGTAAGACACAATTAGAGGAGAAGATTTAGAAAATCTGTGAATAAATTTGTGGAATGCAATATGCTCAGGAGCTCACAACCTTTGAAGTGGTAGAGTAGTTTCCAAAAGTATGGGACAGGGTAAAAACTCCACAAACATGGAGGTCTGCTGGCCTAGAGATTTCTAGAGAAACTGCCTGTGAGTTTGGGCACTTGAAAAATATGTTGTTGTCAGGAGCTTTAGCTTCCTTTCTAGGGAGACCATAAAAGCTTGGTCTGGATCTATGAGACCTGGAGGACATGGTTTCTTATTTTCCAATGTACATGAGGCAGCAGTGCTGAATTCTCTTTTTAGGTAAACTGTGGCCACTGGGGAATAAATGTGTGCCAGTGTGCACTGTGAAGCCATATGGTCATCTTCCATTTTCGTGGTGTTTCTTCCTGCTGCACTGGGTGTTTGGTATTTGCTTCACGAAATACAAAGAGTTCAACTGGGTCACAGTGCAAGAGGAAGTTCTGTCATGTATGGTTGGTCAGGTTTTGCAGGAGGATCCAAGAACTAGGATCCTATCCTACATATCTTGCCCCCTTGACCATAGCACCCTGATTCTGAACAATGTCCTGAAACCTCTCCAAATAACAACTTGCCTTTACATGGAAGGTTCTGCTGGCTGCACCATGTCAGTCACAAGGCATTTGAAACCAATGGAAGACACACATGGCCCCACCACAGATGTTTTATCACATACCTGCCCACCACTGCTCTAACCTACTACTCAACAGAGTCCAACTTACTGGCATCTCTGTTCTACACCATTTACATGAAACCCAGTCAATCAAGGCACTGTCTGGTATATTCATGATCAGCAACAGGACATCAAAAGGTTTTCCAGTGCCACCTGGTGATGGGAAATTCAAAAATTTCATGGTATTTATCTAGCCATTTTTCAAGGATGAAGTTGGAGGCACTGTGAGTTTCAATTCTTTCAGGAACCATTAAATGGTTAGGAAGCTCATTTCAATGAAATCTCTGGAGAACACTCACAGGTAAGGCTTCCCAAAGAGTGGCCAAAAGATCATATGATGTTATGCCCATTTAGGTCTACAATGTGAGGTCCATATGAGTTTTGACTCTCAACTATGGGTGCCAAATCTTTCAGAATAAAATTTGTGGTATCCTGGCTGAGAGGTTCAGTGCTCTGTGGAAAGCCACCCTGGGCCTAGAACTCAGTTTCCAAGGGCAACGCTCATGCCTGGCTTCCTAAAATCTCAACACTATTTATGGCAATACTTCTCTGAGGTCAGTTCCAGAACTCAGACTCTAAGGGAATCACACCAGAGTTCAAGAACATGTGGACCAAGTCATCTCTTCCAACCGCCACCCAAATGACCACAATTTAAACCAAAACACTCCAACGTGGCGCTCATCTTCTTCCATATAGACACTCACAATAACCTATGGCTGGAGTTTTCCATGAGGGGCACACCCCAAGACCGTGTCCAAAATAAGCTCTCTTACACCTAATTTGCCTAAATTCAGGGTGGCCTGGACACCCTTTTGTGAACCAGGAGAGATTAAGTAGGCCTCCCGTTAATACTGCTCCGCTTCTTCAATTTGAGGCCAAATGACTGTGGGGTTTGGATTCTTTATGTGAATTGGAGTCTTGAGAAAACCCAAGCAAATATGGGCTAGCCTCTGCAGGGATTTGAAGAACTCATTTGACCCAAAGGATCCCTAATCTGACTTGATGGAGGTCAGGAAAGTTACAGAGGAAGGCGAGAGACTTCATCCACAAGGACTGCTCTTTTGGCCATTTTGGTTTTGGATGTAAACATGGGATCTTTCTTTAGATCCATCAGGAGCTGAGAACCTAAGTCACAGCCTCACACAGGGTAAATAGGCTGATTCAGACACATCCTTTCCAAAGCAATTAAGCAAAGAGCCACAGGTAATGCCCATTCATTTCCATTTGAAAACTGTTTTCTTCAGGCTTCAAAAAGTGGTGGACTGAGGAAAAGACCTTCCTGACATTCAGGGCAACAGAAGAATAGGTAAACAAAAGGCCCCAAGCAGGGTTTCTCCACTGAGACTTTCCTGGTCACACTGATATCTGAGTTTTCTGAGATGCTCACCATTCCCTTCAGTACATGGTCATGTCACAGAGCTTCGAGGTTGTACATATCTTAAACAGAAAACCATGAACCTATTCTGGAGAGTGGCCAGAATTCAGGAATAAAACAGGAACTAAGGAAGATAGCAGGTGTTGCACATCAATAAGGCAAGCTGCAGTCCATTCATAAATAGGGCAGGATGAATGCTGTGAAGCTTTCTACTAGACAGGACATATTCATTGATGCATTCTCTTTTCTAATGTCTACAACAACGGACACAGTGGGATACACAGACATAGAAATTCTCGCCTTGTCAAACGACTTACAAGAAACAGTTCACTCCAAACAAAACAAACTGCCTTTCATACCTATTCTCAGAACATGAGACAAAACCACAAACCCACACCCACACAACAAAGGCAGCTCCTTTCCCCAAGTAGGTCTGTGACTATCCGGAGTGTCCTCTGACTGGTGGGCCTTACTATGTTCCCTGGAAATAGCCTGTTCTGTCTCAGATCTGGTCTTTTTGGCCAACTCTGTGAAGTTGTCAGGAGCCAGCGGTGAGCCACTGCCTGCTTTCTCAGGAAAGGCCCCTCTTCATAGCTTTCCTTGCATTTGGCCATCCTTACATCAGTAGGTCCCAAGAAAGACTGAGTCTGTCCTTGGTAAATCAAAATAAGTTTGACCACTGGGACTGGGACTGGGACTGGCTCTGGGTGCCTGGCTTCCTGGATTCCAAGTTCAGAGAGTTCCATCACCAAGGAAGTTAGGTGTGGTCACTTCCTTTTGGAACTGAATGAGGTCACTGCCTTGGCAACAACTTTGTCTTAACAGTTGCTTCCAAGGTCACCATGAGAAGGATGCTGCTCCTACTTCCTGTGACACTTTCACAGGTCAGAGTGGTATGTCAACCATAGGCATGCAGGAGCAGCTCTCAACACATGCCTGCTTTGGTACACCTTCTCTACATTAAGAAGAGAGTGGCTGATTCAGACACATCCCTTCATCCTGAGCAGGTTGTTTGCCATGGAAGACTTTTGCTCTCTCAGGTCCTTCGTACTTGCCTACATCTTCTCCAGGGATCATTTCTGCGTGGACCTTTGAGGTTTTCAGCAGGTGGAAGATCCTCTATAATTCTGTATTTTAATACCAATTCTGTCCCTGCTCTTCTGTAAAATTAGATTGAGAGAACAGTGTATGGTTAGGATTAATAACAGGTTCGATTTGGTTTATAAAGGAAACTACACGGTTGAGCAAACAGGGTCCTAACGTTAGCAATAATATGAGGATTTTTAATGGACCAGCCATGGCAGATAAAAGCGTAGTTAATCAGGTCACTATGTGAACCAAGACTCAAAGCTCCCTTTTGGGGCCTCTGTCTCTCTTTGACGCTCTTCAAGTCGTTTTCTTAATTTACTCATAGATTCTTTTACAACTCCAGTATTGTCGGCATAAAAACAACATTCTTCCCTCAATGCAAGCAAAAAGGCACCTTTCTCTCATAAAGAGGAGGTCCAACACTCGCCTGCTTTGTAAAACAACTTCAGAAAGAGAGAGGTTAAAATTCCTGTAAAGCTGTGATGTCGGTTTTTTATGTCTTTAAACTTTGGCATATTTCTGCTTCTAATTGTGTCTTTGTTGTGTCTCATGGACTAGCCCACCCCTTCAGCAACTATTATTTCTAATAGGATGGCTAAAGTGAGGGATACAGGTTCCCAGTGGAACCGGGTTGTATGCCCCCCTAGTTGATCTTTAAATGAACCTAAGTCATGATAGAGAACTCTGGAAAACATCTGCATCATTACATAATTAATCACATATATTGACCATTTTATGAAAACATAAATAATGTTAAAGTGTATAGAATTATACTGTTGTAGGGACGGACAAGGAAAGGGACCTAAGATAGCACCAAACACAGGAAAAAAGTCTTATTTGGTTGCATCCGGATTTAGAGGGCATTGCTTCTGTTGTAATCAATTAATCCCCTGAAGCCCAAGTTTCGGTAGTTTTAGAATTTGTACCCAACATGTAAGGGAAGTGGCTCAGAAGTTCACAGTCTGTAGAAATTCACAGAAATCAGTTTTTGTTTTTGTTTTTGTTCCTCTGTTCTGGGCAAGTTAACTTTTCAAAGACACCTTGGAAAGGGAGAGCTTTTTTGTCTCTTTTTTTCTCCCTGCCAGCTGTCACCATGAAGCCCAATTGGTAACTTTTTTATCTTAGAAATCTAGCCATCTCTGTGAATCCCCAGCTCAAGGCCAGAGGCCTTGTTCACATATTTTGTGAAAATCTAGTAAGGCGGTGTCAAGCTTAGGGGTGGTGATTTTTTCAGCGAGTGGCCAAGTAGAACAGGGCAACACGAAAAGTGGAAGTTCATCTACATTGAACTCTTTCAGAGGGACTCTTTTGCTGAAAGACCTAATGTAAGCCTCGGTGAAGACTTCTGGAGAAGGTTATTTAAGACATATCTATGGACCTGGTACAGAGGGGGAAGACGGGGAAGGCGAGGCTGAGAGCAGCTCCGTGGATCTGAGAATGAGGAAGATGAGATGTAAAAGAATAATGGAAAAGGGGTTTGGGATTTTCCTAGAACAAAACTTGAGCAGTAGAACGGGTAGAGCAGAGGTGAAGATGGGAGTGAGTATTCCAAAAAGCCTGTGAGGGACTTTAAATTCTTAGTAACCTGTTTTCAGTGATGACAAAGCAACTTTAAAGGCTATTTTTATTACATCTTGGATAGGGGTCTGAGGGCTCTTCTCAGCTGGTTTGAGCTTTGGTTTAGCTTCTTAGAGGACTTGGTGGGACCTAGTGCAGGCACAGACAGAAAAAGAGAGGAGTGAGTGAGTGGAGGGGTACCTCGGTACCTGCTACCTCAGCAAGGGGGCAATGGTCTGAGAACTGGCAGAGGTTTGGGTTTTTGATGTAGTAATTGGAGGGAAGAAATCAGGTTGCTGAGGTGGGAGTGACAGCAGAGAGTCTAGAGCAGAAGGCTGAGGGTGAGGAACTATTGGAGAAGCATAGTACAGGATGTGAGTGAAGGAGGGAAAAGGATTCCACATAGGGGAATTTTCCCCTTTTGAGCACTTGCCGAAGTTAAAAATGTCACGCAGAATTTGAGGATCTAGAGAACCCTCTGGGGACCATAGTTTTTGGTTGTCTAATTGGTTATATGGCCAATGCTGTGTACTGAATTTGATGAGGAGTTTGGGTTCCACCAGGCAGCCCCGGTATGCTCACATCCCCATGAATTACACAAGAAGTTGGCTTTCCCCCCACACAGCCATGGCTGTTTGTGGCTTTGATAGTCCGTCGGGCATATATAGTAATCTAGGCTAACCAACCTGAATCTGGCTCGCGTTTCCGTGCATCCATAATGTTTGTTTCAATTATCTATGGTATGGAAGGGATTTAATGGAACTTTAGTGGGATCCTCTTCATTGGGGTTATCTCAATAGGAAAGACCTATACCAAGCTGAAAAATGTCTGGGTGGAGAGATAGCCACCAGGTCCCTAAGGGGGCTGTATGCGAGATAGACCATACTTCTTGTCTAGTAGGATTTCAGATCAGCCTTCACTGCTGAACAGGCTGATGAGGGTTAGGAGTACTGGTGGCCAAGGGGAGAGTCTATAGTCTTGTCCACATAGCGAATACGCAATTTGAAATGGTTACCAGTTTTTTCCAGTTTCCAACCAGAGTCTGGACACAGCGAAGGCTTGAGATGAGAGGCATGGATCCAAAAAGTGATTCTGTCTACTTTTATGCCTGTAGGTGTTATAAGTAGCACCTGGTATGTTCCTTTCCAGCGGGGTTCTAGGGATAACACCTGATGTTGTCTTATGTTGACGAAGTCTCTTACTTGATATTGATGTGGAATCCCCTCGTCCCCAGGTTGGTAGGCAGTGGCCAGCTGTTTCCACAGTTATCACTGAGTTCTTTCAATGGCTTTAAGTCTGTCAAGCAAGGGGTGTGGAAGGGATTGTTAGGCCTTAGAGTTGGGGATTAGGTCCCTTACTGGATGATGGGCATCATAGAGAATTTCATAGGGGGTGAGGTTACACAAAGAAACTGAGGGAGTATTTCTCGCATGAAACAGTGCATAAGGCAGGAGCATAGTCCAATCTTTTATGCCGGTTTCTAAGCTTAATTTTGTTAAGGTCTGTTTAATGGTTCTATTTATTTTTTCTACCTCTCCTGAGCTCTGTGGTATATAAGCATAATGTAACTTACAATTAATCCACACCTGACTTACCTGGGCCATGAACACAAGTCCATTATTAGACCCTATTATCTTAGACAGACCGTATCTTGGAAAAATATCTTCCAGGATCTTCTTGAGAACCATTTGCGCCGTTTTTTTTTTTTTTTCTGTGTGTGTGTGTGTGTGTGTGTGTGTGTGTGTGTGTGTGTGTGTGTGTAAGGCTTCAATCCATCCTGAGAATGTATCCACAAAGACTAGGAGATATTTAAGTCCATACCTTGCTGGCTTAATTTCAGTAATGTCCACTTCCCAGAATTGTCCTGGTCTGGTTCCTCGTAGGTGCTTTCGTCTAAGAAACTTGGAAGGGTAAGCATTAAACAATTTACTGACCCGACAGGCTTTTGTTACCAGTTCAATTATTTCCTTTCGCTGTGCGTCAGTTAGTGGAAAACTCTGTTCTTAATCCTACAGGAATGCCTGCAGTTTCTTTGAACCAAGGTGAGTGAGTTGATGTACATTTTTAACGTAGTGTAGGGCTTTCTGTAATTGCAGGCTGAGCTCAGTAAAGTTGAGGCGTTCAATGTCAGTGTCCTTAGATGTTATCTAAAACTTCCTGGTACTTAGGGGTCCATTGGAATTGGGCATCTCCCTTTAGCAGCGGGTATAAAGGAGCAGCTAAGGACTCAAACCCATTTATCCATAACCTGCAAAACCCAGCAATCCCAAGAAACTCTTAGTTGTCTGCTGTAAGATGGGCTTGGTATCTGCTCAATGGTTTGTTTTCTGGGCTCAGTGAGCCATCGTTTACCGCCCCTAAGGAAATAGTCGAGGAAGATTACTTCTTGCTGGCAAATTGGGCAATTTTGGCCGAAGCTCTATACCCGAGTTGAGCAAGCTCGGATAATAGTGCTTGGGTCCCAGTTCAGTTTTCCTTGGTGTTGGATGCCAGTAGCAGGTGATCCACATATTGAAGCTGGGTGAATTCGGGGTGTGTAGTTCTGAAATTGTTGAGATCTCTGTGAAGGGCTTCATCAAAGAGAGTGGGGGAGTTTTTGAACCCCTCTGCGAGTCTAGTCCAAGTTAGTTGACTAGACTTTCCGGTTTCTGGGTCTACCCACCCAAAAGCAAACAGCAACTGACTATCTTTATGCAGAGGCAAGCAAAAGAAAGCTTGTTTTAAGTCCAGAACAGTATACCATTTCTGCTCAGGGTTCAGAGTGCAAAGCAGATTGAACAGATTAGGTACCGTGGGGTAAATGTCCTGCACTCTGTTGTTGATCTCTTTTAGGTCTTTAACAGGGTGATAGTCCCTGGTTCCTGGCTTTTTCTTCTAATAGCAGGGGAGTGTTCCAGGCCAATTGACAGGGCCTTAGGACCCCTAAGGAAAGATATTTCTGAATATAGGGCCTTATCCCATCTTTAGCTTTTTATGCTTAGAAGATATTATTTGACATTGATTGGGGAGGCTGAGGTTTTTAAATCCACTGTTATTGGAGGTTGTTTCACGGCCAGGCCTAACACAGCAGTTTTTGCCCATGCATCTGGGGTAGCTTGCCTGTTTGATCAGTCTTGGGGGGTGTGAAGAGTGGACGTTCATCTTCTACTAATATAGTGAAAGCCGTGACTATAGGAGTTTTTACTGAAGGATTTAGAAATTTCATTTGGGGGCCTTCAGGGTTAAAAGTTATTTTGGCCCAGAGCTTGGTGAGCAGATCTCTGCCCATCAATGGGTGCGGGCATTCTGGGATTACTAGGAAGGAGTGATGGATTTTTCCTTTCCCCAGGTCCATGGTCCTCTTAGAAATCTAAGCCCGATATTTACTGCCGTTAGCCCTTTGAACTACAGACCTTTTATTTGATAGACGGCCCAATGGGGCCTTAAGGGCTGAGTATACTGCTCCTGTATTCACTTCAAAGTTTACTGGGGTCCCCTACACTTCAAATCTTACCCTGAGCTAGGGGAAAGAATCTGAGCCCCAACTTTCTTAGTCATCCCCCAGAGTCAGAATGGCTGGCTGGCATGTCTGTCTCTTTATAGGGCACTCTTTGGCCCAGTGTCCTTTTTTTTTTACAGTAGGCACATTGATCTGAGGCCAGGGTGGCCTGTGGCACGGGCCCAGGTATCGCTTCCTGTCACCTTATGTCTTAATTTCTGGCCTCTTTCTTGTTGTGACCAGGATCTTAGTCAATGCCTTAGTCTTTCTTTTGCTTCTCTCATCCTCCCTCTGCTCCCTTTCTTTTTCCCTGTTTCTCTCTTATAGTATACTTTTTCGGCTTCTCTGACTAAATCTCTCTTTTAACTTTTTTTTTTTAATATCCATGGCAGCTTCAACAATTAAGGCCATCGTGACAGATGCCTTTTGATCTGCTGCCTGAGGATCGAAAGGAGTATATCTCTTATATGCCTCCATTATTCTCTCTAGAAACATAGAGGAAGATTCATCAGGCCTTTAAATAATTTCTCTTACCATGGCCAAATTAGTTGGTCACCTAGCGGCCCCTTGGATACCCGCAATTAGAGCCTGGCAATAATTGGACAGATGCTCCCTATCTTCAAAGGTGTTGGGGTCCCAGTTGGGTTGGTTAAAGGGGAAGGCAGCTTTTATTATGTTGGGAAGTTGTGTTGGTCGCCCATCAGGTCCGAGGATATTTTTTTCTAGCTTCCAGGAGGTTTTTCTCTCATTCCTCTGTCATGAAGAGAGTCCCTAGGAGTTGTTGGCAGTCATTCCAAGTAGGCAGGTGTGAAAACGTTGGCGAGTTCTCTGAGTTTTTTTAGCCGGGCCAGCTTCCTCCAGGGAAGGAGGCGCTGTGTGTGTCATGGGACAGTCATCTGGAGGGCGCTGGGCCATTCTGGCTTCCTCAAATGGTGGAGAGGCTGAGTCAGCAGCAGGGGAATTACTTACAGGGTTTTGGGGGTTGGGGGACAAGGGCAGAGGATAAGGACGAGTAGAGTCTTGAGACTCAGGGAGAACAGAGGGTGGAGGTTGAGGAACAGAGAGTTTGAGAGATAGAATCATAGGGGAAGGAGTAGGAGTGGGTGCAGGGACAAGGAAAGGCTTCACCCATGGAGGAGGAGATTTGCAGAGGTCCTGACAAGTTAAGATATATGGCTATTGATCTGGATGTCTATGTGGCCCCGGCTGAAAGACAATATCTCAGACTTTTCAAATTAGTGCGAAGTAGAAACATCCTTCTAGAGGCCATCCGACTACAAAGGTGGGTTATTCTGAGACACAGAATCTGCCAGGTCTGGTGTTTTAATGAAAAAGAAAGATTGTGAGCCCTTAAGCAGACTTTGGTCCAGTGATTAAGGGTCAGGGACAGAGGCATTGAAGTTCTCTGTCCCATAATGAAATATACACAGACAGTGAAAGCAACAACACATGACACAGACAAGACAAGACAATAAAGACAGGCAATGGACGTCCAATACTGAGAACAGGACTGAGTAGCCGGCAAAACCTGATGGGCTGGCAATTCCGAATCTGAAAGAAAATATCACTGAGTCGAGGAGACTATGGTTCCTTGATTTCCCGAGTCCATCCCCCAGGGACATGGCCTGTGGCTCTGTGACATGTGTGTCAGCCACCGTGGGAGAGAGCTCACGCTCTTTACCAATAGCCATTTTGTCAAACCCTAACCTGAATCCTGAAACCAGAAAGAGGGGCCTTATTTACCCCCAGAGCATCCCGTTGGGGGTCTTTCATCTGCAGCTGCCGGATCTCGCTGGGGCCACCAGAAGTAAAGGTCGGGTGAGCATCGATGAAAGAGACCACCAAGAGACTGTCTAATGCAACCTCAAAGGGTTTATTGGGAGTCCGGCATGCAAGGGCTCAGAGCTCGCTTGAACAGAGCAGAGAGCCCTGAGAAGAGCTTAAGAAGTGCTTATATATTTTCCTTGGAGAGGGCAGGGAGGGAAGTTTATTGATGGGTAAGGGCGAGTGGGCGGTTTGCGTGCAAATGGTTGATGGAGTACATTCTGCAGTTTGGCAGTTGGGGGCAGCACATTCTGGGAACAAGAAGAGCAAACAGTTCTCAAGATTTCAACAGTGTTTTATTAAGCATACAGAAAAACAGGAAGTGACAAGTACCTATTTTATTAACCTTTCAATATAAGTATGAAAACAGAAATCTAGGTTAGATTTGAAGCCCAGAAGTTCATTTGGCCCTTGATTGGTATACTTAGCTTTGAATTACGTTCCGTAGAGATGTCCCAGAAATATGGATATACAATGACACAGGACCTTGTACCTTCTCAGAGGTCAGTTCCAAAACACAGTCTCTAAGGGGAATCACACCAAAGTTCAAGACAAGATGGACTCAATTATCTCTACCAACCACCACACAAATGACCACAATTAAAACCAAAACAATCCCAAATGGCACTCATCTTCTTCCAAATAGACACTCATCATAACTTCTGGCAGGAGGATTCCATGAGAGGCGCAGCACAAGACAGTGTCCCAAATAATCTCCCTTTCCCCTCATTTGCCAAAAGTCAGAGTGGCCTGGACACCCTTCCTGTGAACCAGGAGTGATCAAATATGCCTGCCATTAATACAGCTCTGTTCTTCAATTTGAGGCCTACTGACGGTGGGGTTTAGATTCTTTATTTGAATTGGATTCATAAGAAAACCCAAGAACCTATGGGCTAGCATCTGCAAGGCTTTGAAGAACTCAATTGACCCAATGGATCCCTTTTCTCACTTGATTGAGGTCAGGAACCTTACAGAGGAATGCGAGAGACTTCATCAACAATGACTGATTTTTTGGCCATTTTGATTTTGGATCCACACATGGGATCTTTCTTTAGATCCATCAGGTGCTGATAATCTAAGCCACAGGCTCACACAGAGCCAAGAGGCTGATTCAGACACATCCCTTTACAATG
Source organism: Callospermophilus lateralis (assembly GCF_048772815.1). NCBI lineage: Eukaryota > Metazoa > Chordata > Mammalia > Rodentia > Sciuridae > Callospermophilus > Callospermophilus lateralis. Next base: position 325,432 of record NW_027510929.1, read on the forward strand.
CATTTAAGCAAAGAACCACAGGTGATGCCCATTCATTTCCGTTTGAAAACTGTTTTCTTCAGGCTTCACAAAAGCGTGGCCTGAGGCAAAGACCTTCCTGACATTCAGGGCAACAGAACAATAGGTAATCAAAAGGCCCTTCGCAGGGTTTCTCTACTGAGACTTTCTGGGTCACAGTGATATCTGACTTTTCTGAGATGCTTGCCATTCTCTTCAGCTATCCAGTACATGTCCATGTCACAGTGCTTGGAGGTGGTACATATCGTGGATGCAAATGCATGAACCTATTCTGGAGAGTGGCTAGATTTCAGGAAGAAAACAGGAACTTAGGAAAATAGCAGGTGTTGCCCATCGATAAGGCAAGCCCTAGTGTATTCATAAATTGGGCAGGATGAATGCTGGGAAGCTTTCTACTTGACAGGAAACATCCATTGATGCATTCTCTTTTCTAATGTCTACAAGCACGGACACAGTGGGATACACAGACATAGAAACACTCGCCTTGTGAAACAACTTACTAGAAACAGTTCACTCCAAACCAAACAAACCGACTTTCCTGCCTATTCTCAGAACATGAGACAAAACCACAAACACACATCCACACCCACAAAGACACCTCCTTCCCCAAGTAGGTCTCTCACTCTCCAGAGTATCCTCTTACTGCTGGGCCATACTATGTTCCCCCGATATAGCGTTTCCTGTCTCAGATCTGGTCTCCTTGTCCAACTCTGTGAAGTGGTCAGGAGCCAGCTGTGAGCCACTACCTACTTTTTCAGGAAAGGCCCCTCTTCAGAGAACTCCTGGCATTTGGCCATCCTCACATCAGTAGGTACCAAGAAAGACTGACTCTGTCCTTGCTAAATCGAAGCAAGTGAGACACTGGGACTGGGACTGAGACTGACTCTGTGTGCCTGGCTTCCTGGATCCCAAGTTCAGAGAGTTCCATTACCAAGGGATTGAAGTGAGGTTACATCCTTCAGGAACTGAATGAGGTCACTGCCTTGGCAACCACTTTGTCCAAACAGTTGCTTTCAAGCGTACCATGAGAAGGAGGCTTACCCTATTTTCTGTAGCACTTTCACAAATTAGAATGGTATATCAACCATAGGCACCAAGGAACCGCTCTCCACACAGGCCTGATTTGGTCCATCTTCTTTATATTTGGAAGAGAGCCTTTAGTCCAGGGAGCACTGCAGTGAACCTCTGCACTAAAACTATTAGCAAGCACCTGATGGAGGACGCCTCCATAGGTAAGTGGCTCCTTTATAACATCTGATATCTGGTTAAGGGAGATCTCTTCTGATGACAGAGATGTGGCACGGGGAGGCTCACATATACTTCTGTCCAGGACAGTAATGAGAATCTTTCTGTCCTCTGTTCTGTTCTGTAGGGAATTCCTCTGGAACTGTAGAGAGGTGCCGACGGGCACGCATGCGCTCCTACCCTGGAGCTTTAGCAAGATGTTGCACTCTTGCCCTGTTTCTGTGTTTAGGCGCTGGGTTTCTGTTTTTTTGTGTTCTGTGTTCTATTTTTTGGTTTTTTGTTTGTTTGTTTTTGTTCGTTTTGTTGTGTGATATTGGTGGTAAAAACTTAAGTATATTGGACATGAAAATCAGAAATAAAGAGAATAAGCCTGACACCCCTTTGGACTGTGTTTTAAGGAACTGCAATGAACTTTATCCCCCATTGTAAAGCAGGATGATAGAAGCCCCTAGCTGGCTGCCTGGAGCACACCCATTGCAGAGGGCTATGCCTGCTGGGGACCTAAGAACTGAGTATCTCCCAGGTTAACAAGTGAAACTCCTTTAAAACCCCTTGTCCCTCCAGATAAAGAGAGTCACAACTTTGGCAGAGTCCCCTGTGTTTCTCCTTTGTTAGCCAAGCAATAAAACTCCTTTTTTCTTTTTCTCAAAACCCAGTCCTCATTATTAAATTTGTATTAATTGGCTTCAAGGTCAGGAACCAAACTTTACGTTACAAATCTTGTACCCCCCCTCCGCCCCGGAACTTTGTGAGAGCTATCTACTGAAATGTTAGGAGATAGAGCATGCTTGATGTGGAACTGAATCAGAGGAGCTAATCCTGTATGTAAAAGGGGAAACTGAGGGACTCCCAGCAGCTGCCAAAGCCCTGTTGATTCAGGGAATTACCTCCTTCCTTCCCTGCACTGTAAGGATTATGCCACCTCTGTCTTGTTAAAAAAAGAGAAAAAGAAAAAGGTGACACTAAATGCAGTAAAGTCACCATGGAGACACTTTATTTTACATTTCAGGTTGCCCTTCTGTGAAAACATCTGGTCCCCTTGTGGGGACATCTATGGTGCCACTGCTGTAGGAGATTTTTATCTTATCTGCTCTGGTTTAAAGGGTTCTGTCTGACAGCCATAGTCTGGACCTCCTTTCTGTCTGTATTGTGTCTTAGTTTCTGGCCCTTTAAGACATCTGCAATAATGTGTTGATATTATAAATTGTTTTTGGGGAATGATCTTAGCTGAATGTGTGTCTAAATGATGATGTTTTATTTTAACAATCTGGTAACTGAATGGGTTTTTGAAGCATTGCACCATCTTGGAGTAAAAAGTCGGGTTTAGGTAATTGTTTAGTTTATGATTTCAGATAATTCATGCCAGAGAACTTAAATACTTAGGATGGATAACTGAAGAACTCTACTTCCAAGTTGGCAAGAAACTTCCCAATCATACGGTCTTTTTTTTTTTTTTTTCACCAATTTTGAATTGGGTAGCCTGGGAAAATGTCACTGTGTGTACCAGTGCATTAATTTGGACATAAATAGTAAATCATAGTATGGTGTCTGTTGACAAAACAAGATGTAAAGATATAAAATTTTGTGAATTGTATCTTAAACTTGTATCATAATTTTCAACATCTGAACCTGAAAATTATGGTTAAAATGCCTTAGTCCTGAGATGTCTGTTCAGAATAGCAGTTTTTTTGCTGCTCCTTCCAGACCTCAGCCATGACTTATGTTGAAATGCAAATGAAAGAAGCCTGCAAGCTTTGTAGGAGAGTGATTTGAGGTCTAAGGGAAAAAAAGGTAAATTGTATGTTATTTACTAATTACTGGCAAGTCATTTTTTCTAGGACTCTTATTTTTTTTCTTAGATACTTTATGTTTTTTGACCTCATGATTTTGAGCATACAGACCTAGGTTAATGTTTTTCTGATCAGTTCTATCTTTGACCAACTGTGGACTTTTTGAAACATTGCAATAAAGATTTCAACTACGAAAAGCTACAAGGCCTTTACTATTATTATGTGTGCACAAATTGTTATGTGTTGTATGTCTATATATACATATATCCGTATATCATATATATGATACACAAATTAACATATATAAGGAGCGCTCATAAAAAAATAGCGCTCGTAAAAACAAATTTTAAAAAAGTGGATCCAAAGATCTTTAATTCACGTGATTTCAATGTTTCAATTTAAATTGGATAAAGAGATAAAAACAAATGTCTTTAAATTTAAGCTTACAAAGTTTTCTAGGTGTTCAAACATCTAACAAAATATTAACATCTACAAAATGTCTAATATGCCTTGGCTCTAGTACCTTTCCTTCAACATAAAAATGGTTTACACTGTTCAATACATTTCTCTAACTTTTTGATAAATAAGGAAAGTAAATTTGATATGGGATTACTCATTCATGAGTACTTTTGTTAGATATCTGATTGATTTACTAAGATCTGTATTTTTTTTAGTAAACTCTGTATAAGATTGTAAAAATCAGTCATGTGTTAATGAGACAAAAATTTCTTAAAACATAAGTTTACCCATAACATTGAGTTTATTAAGATTTATGTTTTCTAGAGCAAGCAACCATAAAAATTAAACAACTGATTAAATAAAAACTGTTATTTTAGAGCACTGTACTGCCATTTCTTTAAAAGCCAAACTTGATTAATGTAGAAACATAAATGTAATTGTTATGCTATTAATGTTTTCATATCTTACAGGTATGGAAGTCTGTAAGGTAGAAACGTTTAAAGAGTATTATATCAAGCTGGTGCTCTGAAGTTGTGTGGTAAAAAATATATTGTGGATTTATTTACCTGTTATCAATAAGATATGTAAATTTTTATGTTACTTTTTACATTGGGGAACAATTTAAATGTATTTTTAAGTTAATTAGAGCCTAATCTTTGTAAAGGTTAAAAACTTTCAGCCTTTCTTTAATTCATGTTTTAAATGTGATATCATATGGTGTTAGCTAATGTTCATGTGACCTCAAACAATTTATTTAAACATTGTCAAATGATATTTAAAAATAAAGATCAGCTTTAGAACTAAAATAGTTAAGATTTATAAAGAACCCTGCCTTTCCTGAGATAAGGCTGTGTGTCCCATCTTACTACATGTGAGAATGACTATGAAATGATTAGGTCAGATAATATTTCTTTAAAGTTATGTTAAAAAGTTTTTTTTTATTGTCAATATTCCTAGGATCTCAAACAGGGGATATAATGTATAACTCAGCCAAAAAATTCAGGGAAGATATTACACGAACTAAGTATTTTTACTTTTGTTAATTTTAGTTTGAAATTTTCTTATAAGTGATCTAAAGATTCCCTGTTAGTGTTTTACAAATGCGTTGCTATAAGAACACAACATGGGTTTATTCAAGATAATAAGTCATCAACTACAATACAGACAGAATAATACAGATCCCAATTAATAAAAAGGTAATTATAAAGTTATAGACATTAAAGCCCAGTACTCTTAATGTAAGGCTGTTAAAATTTATTTGCTGGATTTTTAAGATTAGGATTTAAAATGAATGTTAAATGAAAAGGGCCAAGAAAACCAATATTTGGCTCTTGCCCTCTGAGTCAGTCTGAATCCAGGGAACAGGGGACTTCTCTAAAGAGCTTTGCAACTCTGGGCCACATAACCTCCTGATCAGGGAGATTAATGAGACCACTGGAGAACAGAAAGCCAATCAGTGCATTTGTTACAAAGAGGAGAGTCATCAGAGAAAGGAGACATCCCTGATGCTTCTGAGGGAAGCCAAATGGTCAAGCAAGACCTGGACCCACCTAGCGCAAATGGCACTAGCAGAACTGAGAATCTCCTCTCAAGTTTCCCCAGAATTGATTCCCACAAAAGCTCAGCTGACTGTTAACAATAGATAGAAACAAAAGTCAGTTTGACTGCTTCATCTTAAACACTTAGCAAAGACAGTTAAGACCAAAATACAGCCACTCCTGGGCATTTTAAATAATAATAATAATAATAATAATAATAATAATAATAATAATAATAATAAAATTTTAAGGTATGCACTTTATCTTATCCTCCCAAAATAAGTAAGACTGGAGGCTACAAAGAAGGATTCTCACACAGGAATGCCTAATACTTATAAAAAGAGACTATCAAGAAGAGCTGCCACAGGCAGAAGTTTTCAGTTTAAGACCTACAGATATTCCTAACCTACACAGGTAGGCTTGGTGTTTGCTAGTACAATTATCCAGCCCTGAGTAACAGAATTAAAGGTTTCTCTATTAGACGCAGAGGTCATACTAGTAAAAGGATTTTTACAAGATCAGATGACATTAAATTATTAAACTGTGTCTTATTGGGAGGGCCAACTGTAACACTTAAAGTTAAATATTAAGTTGACAGTCCTGATAATTGGGGATATTAAAGACTGGTGAGGGAATTTCTATACAGTGACATGTTCCAGCTGCTGCAACATTTATTCAGTACTCATGGTTTTTGTTTCACTCATAGAAGAATCCATTCACAGATGACTTTACAACCTGTTCTTCCCCAACCTGACTTCAAACCGAACTGACTTCTAAAGGGCAACTCATGTCTCTCAACTGACTTCTAATAGTCAACTCATGTCCCTCATGACGAGCCCACTCACGTCACCCTGTCTCAGGAGAGAAGAAGAAAAAATTAGTGATGCCACTCTTTTTACAACAATGGAGAGAAAGATAAATAGACTATCAATATAAATAATTAATTAAGTCAGGTAAAATCAGGGAGATCGGTTTTGGGTGAGTTGTAAAATTTTGGAGACTCTTATCTGAGGGATAAAAATTTCCTCAGTGTTCTTCCCATAATCTATCAAAGATTTGAAAGGGACACAGAGAAAAGGGGGAAATTGTAGACCCAACCTGATCTTTTATTAAAATTGGGAGCCATCATGCCACAAAGCCATGAAAAGATAATTTTGGCTTTACCATAAATTACTTCAAATTCTGAACCTGCGTGGAATGCCTGCCCACGTCTTGAACTCACGCATGCCCAGCTCTCTGACCAGATAGCAGCCCTCTCTGAAACTTTAGTGACACATCATAAATATTTGCCTTCTCTGGCCAGACAACAACCCTCTCTGAGGCTCTAATGGTCCTCATGAATTCTGATGTAGGGACAGCAAAAAAATTGTAAACTACCTTTAATGTGATGTTTATCAGAGTTCTGTTATCTGTAACCCCCCTTTTGTGTAACTTTCTGGGCTATAAAACTGGGCTGTAGGAAAGCTGGGGATGCTGTCTTGTTTTCACCATTTTGGGAGGGAGAGGCAGCACGGCCGGTGGAAATAATAAGCTTAATTTTATTTGATTTTAATTTGAGTCAGTGGTCTTTTCTAGCGTCCTGGTCTAACAGGTAAACACTCCAAAGACGTGGAGCTCTGCCGGCCTAAAGACTTCTTGAGAAACTTCCTCTGAGGTTGGGCACTTGAAATATATGTTGTTGTAAGGAGATTTAGCTTCCTTTCTAGTGACACCATAAAAGCTGGGTCTGCATCTACGTGACCTGGAGGACATGGTTTTTTGTATTCTAATGAACATGAGGCAGCAGTGCTGAATTTTGTATTTATAGGTAAACTGTGGCCACTTGGTGCTCAGTGTCTCCCCGTGTGAACTGTGAAGCCATTTGGTCATCCTCCACTTTTCGTGGTGTTTCTTGCTGCTGCACTGGGAGTTTGGTATTTGCTTCATGAAATACAATGAGTTCAACTGGGACCCAGTATTGGAGGGAGTTCTGTCACTTGTGGTGACAGAGAATGCACCAACCAGGCTTCTATCTCACAAAGCTTGCCCATTTGTCCATAGAAATCTGACTCTGAACTTTGCCCAGAAACCTCTCCATGTAACAAGAAGGGTCTGCTGGCTGCACCATATCAGTCACAAGCCATTTTGAAGGCAATGGAAAATCCTCCTGGCCACACCACAGATGTATTATCACACACCTGCCCACCACTGCAATAGGCCCACTACTCAGCAGGGTCCAACTTACTGGCATCTTTGTTCTACACCATTTTCATGAAACCCCGTCAATCATGGCATTCTCTTGTACACTCATGATCAAGAAAAAGACATCCAAAGGTTCTCCAGTGCCACCTGGTTAAGGGAATTTCAAAAATTTTATTGTATTTATTTAGCCATTTTTCATGGATGAAGTTGGAGGCATTGTGGGTTTCAGTTCATTCAGGAACCATTAAATGGTGAGGAAACTCATTTCAATGAAATCTCTGGAGAAATCTCACAGGCAAGTCATCCCATAGAGTGGTCAAAAGGTCACATGAAGCCAGGCCCATTGAGGTCTTCAATGTGACGTCCATGGGTGTTCTGACTGTCAACTATGGCTGCCACATCTTTCAGAATAAAATCATGTGATATCTTAGCTGAGATTCCAAGGCTCTGTGGAAAGTCACCCTTCTTTTTTGATCTCAGTTTCCAAGGGGAAATCCAATGTGTGGCCTCCTAAAATCTGAACACAGTTCATGGCAATATTTCTCTGAGATCAGTTCCAGAACTCAGACTCTAAGGGGAATCACACCAGAGTTCAAGCCCAGGTAGACCCTGTCATCACTTCCAAGCACTACACAAATGACCACAATTAAAACCAAAACACTCCCACAAGGCCCTCATCTTCTTCCATATAGACACTCATCATAACCTGTGGCTGAAGGTTTCCATGAGGGGCTCAGCCCAAGACAGTGTACAAAATAAACTCCCTTGCCCATAATTTGCCTAAAGTCAGGGTTGCCTGGATACCCTTCCTGAGAACCAGGAGTGATCAAATAAGCCTGCCATAAATACTGCTCTGCTTCTCCAATTTGAGGCCTACTGACTCTCGGGTATAGACTCTTTATGTGAATTGGAATCATGAGAAAACCCAAGCACATATGGGCTATCATCTGCAGTGTTTTGAGAACTCATTTGACACAAAGGATCCCTATTTTCACTTGATGGAGGTTAGGAACGTTACAGAGGAAGGCGAGAGACTTCGTCCACAATGACTGCTTTTTTGGCCATTTTGGTTTTGGAAGCACACGTGGGAACTTTCTTTAGATCCATCAGGTGCTGAGAATCTATGCAACAGCCTCACACATGGCCAAGAGTCTGATGCAGACACATTCCTTTCCAAAGCAATTAAGCAAAGAGCAACAGATGATGCCCATTAATTCCCCTTGAAAACCGTTTCCTTCAGGCTTCACAAAGGAGTGGCCTGAGGCAAAGACCTTTCTGACATTCAGGGCAACAGAACAATAGATAAGCAAATGGCCCATTGCAGGGTTTCTGGAATGATATCTGAGTTTTCTGAGATGATCCCATTCCCTTCAGCTATCCAGTACATGGCCATGTCACAGAGCTTGGAGGTGGTACATATCGTGGACACAAAACCCTGAACCTATTCTGGAGAGTGGCCAGAATTCAAGAAGACATACAGGAACTTAGGAAGATAGTAGTTGTTGCCCATCCATTAGGAAAGCCACAGTCCATTCATAAATTGGGCAGGATGAATGCTGGGAAGTTTTCTACTAGACAGGACACATCCATTGATGCATTCTCTTTTCTAATGTCTACAACCACGGACACAGTGGGATAAACAGACATAGAAACACTCGCATTGTCAAAAGACTTACTAGAAACAGTCCACTCCAAATCAAACAAACTGACTTTCCTATATATTCTAAGATCATGAGACAAAACCACAAACTCACACGCACACCCACAAAGTCAACTCCTTCCCCCAAGTAGGTCTGTGACTATCCGGAGTGTCCTCTGACTGATGGGACATACTACGTTTCCCCGAAATGGGCTGTCCTATGTCACATCTGGTCTCCTTGGCCAACACTGTGAAGTTGTCAGGTGCCAGTAGTGAGACACTACCTGCTTTCTCAGGAAAGGCCCCTCTTCAGAGCTCTCCTGGAATTTGGCTATCCTCACATCAGTAGTTACACAGAAAGACCGATTCTGTCCTTGGTAAATCCAAACATGTGTGGCCACTGGGACTGGGACTGGGAATGACTCTGGGTACCTGGCTTCCTGGATCCCAAGTTCAGAGAGTTCCATCACCAAGAAAGTTATATAGGTCACTTCCTTCAGGAACTGAATGAGGTCACTGCCTTGGCAACATCTTTGTCCTAACAGTTGCTTCCAAGTGTCCCAATAGATGGAGGCTGCCCCTACTTCCTGTGACACTTTCACAAGTAAGAATGGTATATCAAACATAGGCACCCGTAAACAGCTCTCCACACAAGCCTGGTTTGGTCCATCTTCTCTACATTAAGAAGAGAGAGACTGCTTCAGACACACCCCTTCATCCTGACCTGTTTTTTTTTTTTTTTTTTTTTTTTTTGTCATGAAAGATGACTTTCGCTCTCTCAGGTCCTTCATAGCTTTCTATATCTTCCCCAGGGTTCACTTCTGCATGGACCTTTGAGGTTCTCAGCAGGTGGAAGATCTCTTACATTTCTATATAAGAACAACTTTGTCCTTGCTTTTCTGTAAAGTTAGGTTGAGGAAACAAAGTATGGTTAGGATTAATAACATGATTGATTTGGGTTAGGAATCATTCTGCTGCATGAATAATGGTATTGGGAACCTGCAATATTTATAAGGATATATAGAGGTGAAATATATGTATGAAAACACAAATCTAGGTAAGATTTGAAGCCCAAAAGGGCATTGGATCCTTGATTGGGATACTTTACTCTGAATTATGTTGTGCACATGTGTCTCAGATAAATCTATACATAATGGCATAGGACCTTGTACCTTGGATAATTGAATGTTGAAGAGAACATCCAGTCAAAAAAGGATAGTTGGTAGGATTAGGAAGATACTTGATAGGATTAGAAAAAAGAGTCAGTATAGGATTTGGACAAAAACTTCCTTAGCAATAGGGTTTCAGGTAGACAGAAAATGTAAATGTCAGCACATTTGAAGAGTCAGTCACAATGATGAACTGGGGAAAATATGTAGGAAAGCAGATATCATTAGAGACATTAGGAAATCAGGCAAATGATGAAGTGATTGATAGGATTAGACATTTTCAACAGGCTTGAGGTTGAATACATAATCTTAGGAAGAAACAAATATGTAGTCACCAATAGGATTGACATTTGAGAGCATTAGGCAACATGGACATGGGTGATTTTCATAATCCATACTCACATTCCATTTAGGCTTTGGTACAATTGTAAGTGTGACTTTGCATTTTGTGGCCAGAATATTACTGTGATAAAATGTATATGTAGATCAGGTGACATGAGTCTTTCTTGCACCATTTCTGGGAGCAATATTTAGAAGAGATATAAATTAGTATTGGGGGCACAAATAGGTGTACCATGTGTGAATATATAATATAACAGATTCCAACTTTAGAAATTGGAATAAATTGATATCTGAAAATACACAGGAAATGTCATATTGACATACATACATTCATTCCAACCAGTTATACATCTAATGGTAATATTAGGGTTGTGGTTTATCATAAAATGTGTGTGAGTTTTGCTTCAAAATTGATTATGGAAATCGAAAATAATGTGTTTGGAAAGAAGTCTCAATAAATAACCAGTCAAAAGCAAGGAGGAATACATGTGTACTGAAGCAGGAAGTGATTGAATGTGTTTCAAATGTCTTTAAATTTGTGAACTTGTGGATGAAATGTATATACTATGATGTACAAAAACTGAAGAAATAGTAATGTACCAGTGTTAAATAAAAATGAATGTCAAAATACACATCATGCCCCTTTGGAATCTACTTGCATTGATGTTAAATTGGGTCAGTTACAGTAGAAATATAAGGATTTGTTTGCACCATTCAGTGAAGTGAGTTTTCAGTACTAGAAAACAAATATGTATTTCAGGTGGATGAATATTTCTGAAAATAATCGTATGAAAATTTGATTATAAAACCACATACATGAGCATGAGTGAATTATTCAGGGAGTGTATAATAGGACACATATATTTTATATTTGGAAAAATCTAGAGAATATATATATATATATATCTCACAGAGAAACATTAGAAAGTAGCAATATATATGCCAATCAAAATTCATCGTGAAATATATATCATCCACCGATCCAAAAATATTAATTTTACTGAACATGGATTTATGTATAATGTTGTTCAACTAAAAATCTCACTCATAGTTTGAATTTTCAGTTCCAAAAGCGTTTAGGAGGGGTGATCTCTTCTCATACTTTGTTTCTGCCAAGTTAGCCACCTCACAAAAATGTACGTGTGATACCAGGTAGGATTTTATATGTGCATATAAAAATACATGTGCTGAATTGGCTACAGAAAAAAGGAGACAGAAATTCACATATGTGTTAACTTTAAAAACACATGGAGTACTATTTCAACAAACAATTGACAAGATTTATAACTCCTACACTATATCATGCAAAAGGCAAGACCAACTATACACCATGCCTCCTCTGAACTGCTTGTATTAATATTATGTTTGGGTTATTTGTCTCCATCATATTAGGATTAGTAGTCAGAGTCTATTAGGGTATGGGTTACTGACAGGGATTCAGTATTTCGAATGGAAAATTGGAAAATGAATCCAATGTGTATGTAAATATGTGCTACACAAAAATCTTCCCACTCTCATCCAGAACAATACCTTGACAACACCTTCACCCCATGTAAGACACAATTAGAGGAGAAGAGTTAGAAAATCCATGAATACATATCTGGAATGGAATGCGATCAGGAGTTCACAACCTTGGAAGTGTTAGAGGAGTTTCCAAAAGTAAGGGACAGGGTAAGCACTTCAAAAACATGGAGGTCTGTTGTCCTAGAGACTTCTTGAGATACTGCCTGTGAGGTTGGGCACTTGAAATATATGTTGTTGTCACGTGCTTTAGCTTCCTTTCTAGTGAAACCATAAACCTGGGCATCTATGTGACCTGGTGGACATGGTTTCTTATTTTCCAATGAACATGAGACACCAGTGCTGAATTCTCCCTTTGAAGGTAAACTGTGGCCCCTTGGGGCTAAATATCTCTAGTGTGGACTATGAAGCCATATGGTCATCCTCTATTTTCGTGGTGTTTCTTGGTGCTGCAGTGGAAGTTTGGTATTTGCTTCATGAAATACAAGGAGTTCAACGGGGACACAGTGTGTGAGGGATTTCTGTCACATGTGGTGGGTCAGGGTCTGTAGGAGAATAAAAGAACCAGGCTTCTATTCCACATAGCTTGCCCTCTTGAACATAGCAACCTGATTCTGAACAATGTCCTGAATCCTCTCCATGTAACAAGATGCCTTTACATATAAGGGTCTGCTGGCTTCACCATGTCAGTCACAAGCCATTTGGAAGCCAATGGCATATCCACATGGTCCCACCACTGATGTTTTATCACACACATGCCCACCTTTGCTCTTGGCCCACTAATCAGCAGGATCCAACTTTCTGGCATCTCTGTTAAACACCATTTTCATAAAAACCAGTCAATCAAGGCACTGTCTGGTATACTCATTGTTATGAAAAGTATAAACGGCAGCCATACCCCAGAAAAAAAAAAACCAACATGGCGCCTAAGCACTTCTTCTTCCTACATTCTTCTTTTCTGCAGTGGTGCGAAATGTTCCCGCCCGTGTGAACTCTTCTGCTGGCGCCAATTTCAAACCTTGCTGGCCGGGAATCTTAGCCCCAATAAGAACTAATTCCTGGGCTCCGGAGCTGATATCTGAAAGAACTTGCCAATAAACGGATTGCCTGCCATTTATCTAAGCCCTCCAATCTCCTCCTTAGTTCTATATAAGCACACAGCTTTTTGCAATAAAATTGGAATTCTCCCGGTGAAGTGCCTTTGCGTGGGGAGTTCTTTCATTCTGGTGCCCCGTGTGAGGATATGGGTGAGCTCTTTCCAACAAGAGCCCCGTCCACTGCTCCACCGTGGCACTCTGCCCTGGTCTGCTCTTTTCAGACGCAGGCTTCCTGCACTCACCACTGATTTGTTGTATGTAAGCCTCCCCTGACCCCGGCTCGCCAACTCCCTTCGGGCTACCGCTGGCTTTGTGACCATGATCGTCTGTCACACTCTAGACTCCTGGTAGGGGGGAGGGAATTCCTCCCACTAAGACCTTTACTGGTTGCAGTGGACCCTCTGGTGATCCGTTTCCCTTTGGGGTGTGAGGCTTCTGAGTTTACAAGAGAGACTCTGTGGTTTTTCCTCCTCTGCTGCTGCTGCCGCTGCTGGCTAGAGTTGCTGTTTCCTGTGGGCCTGCTGTGTCTGGCTGAAGCTGCCTCTCTGCTCGGGGAAAACTGAACTCCCATCCTGGAACTGCATTCTGCTGGAGCCGGAGTTCTGTTTTCATTACTTACTTCTTCTGCTGCGTTCGAAAACTTTCCTGATGTCAGGTTGCCCGTGGCTCCGAACCCATTGGGTCTCACAGATCGCACTTCACTGGTGACGATCAGGTAGTGCCCTCTGTATTTCCTCATGATGGCTGGTCATTTTGGGGATGCCCACCTGACCCCCATTCGCCCTGAGCGCTTCCCGGAGTCCGTTCCAGGCCGGGTTTTCTCTTTGTCTCTCTTGCTTACACTTATTCTCTCTCTCTCTCTCTCTCTCTCTCTCTCTCTCTCTTCCATCTCTCCCTGTGACTGTGGACACCTCTTTATCTGTACCTGAAACCTCACCTCTCAAAAGTTTAATAAAAAATCTGGCCACACTCTCCCTCACACCAGACATCAAGCCCAAACTTCTAATCAAATTCTGTACCCAAGATTGGCCTACATATCCACTGGATAATGGCAATCATTGGCCTCCAGAAGGCTCCTTAGATCCAAACCTCCTCTTGGACCTTTTTAATTACTGCCAGCATCTGAAAAAGTGGAGTGAGATTCCCTGTATTGAATGTTTTAGCCTTCTTGCACAGCACCCTGTCTCTGCTCCTCCTGCCCTCCCTCTCAGGTCCTTCTTGCTTGCAAACCCCTCTCTTCCCCTAGTTCTACTCCTGACTTCGCAGATTCTTCCTCATTCGACCCAGCAGATCAACCCACACCTTATCCCCCAGCCCCAACTGACCCTTCTCTCCCGCAAAATCCTCCTCTTCCTCTGCCTGATTCCACGGATCCTCAACCTTCCATTTCATCCCCCTCCCTTCCCCACTCTTCTGCCTGCTCCACCTCCTCCTCTTCCACAGAGACATTCCCTTCCCCTCCCTCTCATTCCTGTCCACCGCCTGCCTCTTTCAGTCCTCCTGTTATCAGGTCTAAGGGACTCCTTCCCACGCCCAAGACAATCGCACCCCTTCGTGAGGTAGCTGGTCCCAAGGGTGTCATCAGAGTCCACGTGCCCTTCTCCATGTCGGACATTACTCAGCTAGAGAGGAAGTTAGGCTCTTTCACCACTGACCCCACCACTTACATTCGGGAGTTTCAATGGGTACTGCAAGCATATAGCCTCACTCATCATGACATCTACATGCTCTTGGCCAATAAACTTCTCCCCAAGGAAAGGCAATGGTTCTGGGAGCTAGCCCAAGCCCATGCTGATGAAAATCATAGGACCAATCATAACCACCCACAGGCCCTCATGCTGTCCCAGAGCAGGATCCCCTATGGGCTTACAGTCTAGTGACCTTTTTACATCCTGCCTCTTGGCGGGACTGAAAAAGTCCACCCGCAAGGCTGTTAACTTTCAAAAGATGCAGGAGGTCATTCAAAGGAAGGAGGAAATACCTTCAGAATTCCTGGATAGACTAACCAAGTCCCTTCAGCAGTACACAAACCTCGACCCAGAAACCCCTGATGGCCGTCATGTCTTAATGACATATATTCTGGCCCAAAGCTACCCTTACATTAAAGCCAAGCTTAAAAAGTTTGAACAGGGCCCTGCTACTCCTCAGACCAAAATCCTCGCTGTCACTTTCAAGGTTTTTCATGGTAGAGAGGATGAAATTGAATTCCGTAGGCAGAGGGCTGAAAATGCCAAATTCCAAATGTTGGCCCAGCTCATTCAGAGAAGGCCATCACCATGCCGTCCCAATATGACCCCCCCTGGAGCTTGCTTCAAATGAGGTAAGGAGGGACATTGGACCAGGAATTGTTCTTCGCCGAGGACACCCTACAACCCCTGCGCAAAATGCCATCAAAGTGGACACTGGGGGGCAGACTGCCCAACAACCCAGAAGGAAGGTTGGTCTGCTGCCCAGCAACCCCAGCCTCACCTGGGCTTGGCAGAGGAGGATTGATGGAGTCCTGGGCCTTCCCTCCAGACTATTACCATCAAGAATCAAGAGCCTAGGGTCACCTTCCTGGTGGATGGACGCTTCATTAACTTCCTCTTGGATACTGGTGCCGCTTTTTCGATTTTGAGGGAGTATTAGGGTCCTACCACACCCTCAAAAACTCCTATTGTCAGGGTAGGAGGTAAAAAGATTTTTCCTCAAACCCCCCCCAATCATGTTATATGCAGCGATCCCTTTTGTCCTTCACTCACTCCTTTCTTGTTATGAGCCATTGCCCCATTCCCTTTCTGGGAAGGGACATACTCTCACTATTAAAAGTCACCATTCACTTATCAACCCACACCTCTCCTACCTCTCATTTCCTCATGATATTCCTAGGGGCAGATACACCTCCTTCATGCACTCTCCCACGACTATCTAAACCATTTAACCCTGAGGTTTGGGACACAATTACACCCTTTATGGCTAAATGCAGTTCTATTCATATTGTCTTACGGGACCCTTCAAGATATGTTAGTCAACCACAATATCCACTCACAACCGCATTTCTCCTTGGATTAGAACCCATCATCCAGGATTTATTATGAAAGGGGTATCTTAGGCCTACACACTCTCCTTTCAACACACCCATTCTGGCAGTTAAGAAACCTAACGTGTCCTACAGGCTGGTTCAAGAACTTCGCCTTGTCAACTCCTCTGTGGACCCCATCCACCCGCTAGTGCCCAACCCTTACACCCTCCTCTCTCAGATCCATGCCACTACTACTCACTTCTCAGTCCTAGATTTAAAAGATGCATTCTTTTCTATTCCCCTGTTCTCAGAATCTCAGGATATCTTTGCTTTTTCATGGACTGACTCTCACACCCGCCATTCTCATCAGCTTACCTGGACTGTCCTCCCACAGGGATTCAGGGATAGCCCCCATCTCTTTGGCCAATTTCTTGCCCAGGACCTCACATCCTTTCACCTGACCTGTCCTGACTCTACTCTACTTCAATATGTCTATGACCTTCTTCTATGTAGTCTTTCTGGAACACTCTCAATCCCACACCGCTCAGCTTCATAAATTCCTAGAAGACAAGGGATATAGGGAGTCTCCCCACAAGGCCCAGGTTTCCCAGTCTTCGGTCACCTATCTTGGTTTTTGCCTTACACCCGGGAAAAAGGAAATAACACTGGATAGGAGGCAACTCCTCTGTGATCTTTCAGTGCCCTATACGAAAGCCAAAATACTATCATTCCTAGGATTAGCAGGTTATTTTAGGGCCTGGATCCCAAATTATTCTCTTCTCTCCAAACCCCTGTATGACCTAGTAAAGGGACCCCCTAGTGAATCTCTTGCCTCCTTTCCCATCTACCACTTCCGCAGGCTTCAGCAACTCCTCTTAAAGGCACCTGCCCTGCACCTTCCAGATCTTTCAAGAACATTTCATCTATATGTCCATGAAAAAGGGGGGCAAGCACTTGGGGTCTTAGGTCAAAACTATGGGCGTACATTTGCACCTGTGTCATATTTGTCCAAGCAAATAGACCCTACCATCCGTGGGTGGGCCCCTTGCTTAAGAGCTCTGGCTACTGGACAAATTTTACACAAAGAAGCCTCTAATCTGACTTTTGGGGCCCCTTGAACTATCCACTCCCCACATCACTTGAAGGATCTTTTAGCTTAAAAGGGCCTTCAAACTCTCCCTACATCCAGATTTCTGTCGCCCCTCACTTCCTTTCTGGAAAACCCTAATATTATTTTCCTCCCCTGCTCTGCACTGAACCCTGCCTCACTGCTCCCAATGACTCCCATGTCTCACATACCAACTCATAATTGCTTGGAAACCTTAGATGATTTCCTCCCCTGTCATTCTTCCATTTCTGAGAGACCACTCAGCAAGCCTGACCTTATCTGGTTTACTGACAGCAGTTCCTTTAGGGAGAACGGAACTCATTACTCTGGATACGCTGTATTTTCAGCCACTGAGATTATAGAGGCCAAAGTTTTGCCTTCAGGAACTACAGACAAGTAGGCTGAACTTATAGCATCCACTCGTGCCTTCCTTCTAGCACAAGGCAAATCCCTCACCCTCTAAACTGATTCAAAATATGTCTTCCATATCTTATTATCCCATGCTGATATTTGAAAGTAGCGAGGCCTACTTACCACCAAAGGTAATGCGATCACTAATTCAGCTTTTATAACCAATCTAATAGAGGCCACTTACCCACCCAGTTGGGAGTTGTCCATTGTAGGTCCCATCAGAAGGACGGCTTTCTTATCACTGAGGGCAATGCCAAAGCTGACCAGGCGGCACGAATGGCTGCTACCACTTTCAATTATGGCCTCCATGGGGGACATATAATGGCCACTTTAGACAGCTCATCTGAAGCCCCTACGTCTTTCAGTAAGAACAAGAATCTTTTCAAGTTCCTTCATACTCTATTCCTTTCCAATTCTCAGTCTTTGACCCTCTTTTTACAGAGTTTCTTTTCCCTCACCCCCTCTGACAAGCCATGCTACAGAATATAGCCTCTAATTGTCAGATCTGTCAGCGGACCAACCCTCATACTCCTTTAAGGCCCAAACCTTTCCCTTTCCACCAAGCCCGGGGACACATTCCCGCTGCTGACTGGCAGGTAGACTTCACCAACATGCCCACAGTATGGCGCACTAAATACCTCCTTGTCTTTGTGGACACTTTCTCTGGTTGGGTTGAGGCATTTCCCACTTCCAATAAAAAGGCTTCCACTGTAGCTTCAATCTTACTGACAGACATCATCCCCAGGTTTGGTATGCCCACTTCCCTACAATATGACAATGGCCCTGAGTTTACTTCTAGGATCACACAAAAGGTCTCTCAAGCCCTCTCCTTCAAGTGGCATTTCAACTGTCCATATTTCCCCCAGGCTTCAGGGAAAGTGGAAAGGGTAAATCGTACTCTAAAGGAAGTCCTTACCAAATTGACAATGGAATTAAACATAGACTGTTTCAAACTCCTTCCCTTGGCTTTGCTTCGAATCAGAGCTCTCCCTAAGAAACCATCTTTACTGTCTCCTTTTGAGATAATGTATGGAAGACCTCTTATAACCCCTGGGTTGGTCATTTCACAAGGACCTCTCACCCGAGATTTGTCTTTGCCTCTCTTGCTCCATCTCCGCTCGGAACTCTTGAAATATCAGGACTGGCTTCTTCCGGACCCAGTCTCCTCTCCAAACACTCCTCCCTTAACACCTGTTAGTCTAGTCTATTATAATACCCCAGAGGAGAAAGGGACTCTTGCCGCAAAATGGGAAGGCCCCTATCCTGTCATTCTCTTTACCCTTACCGCCGCCAAACTCTCCTTACCAGACAACTGTCTCACTCCCTGGATTCACATGTCTAGGTTGAAGCCACATCACCAGGAGGCCCCACCTGCTGAAGACAGGGCCACCCCAGAGGAACTCCAAGAATCACCTACTGAACCTCCCCTTTACTCCTGCTTTCCACACCCATCTCACCATTTTAGTTGTGGCTCACACGGTTTTTCCTTGCAGCCCAATTCCTCTTAAAGAAGGCACAATGAGCTCTCCCAACACCCTAGTCTTCTCTAACTGCTTGTTTTTTGTGCTCTGCTTATTTTCTGTGCTCTGTCAGGACTGGTCTTTACCCTCCTCACCTACCATGCATTTATTCACTCTTCGGGAATGATACTCAGAACATGGCATGCAGACGGTCCGCGGAGTGGATGCAACTACTTGCTTCATCCACAACTGCACCTCTATTTCCCTAAAATTGTCACCTTCAAAGACCTTCGTCCCTGGTAGCTGGAACTGGCCTTTCATTTGCTTCCTTTTTGATCAAACAAAAGATTATTGTCATTGGTGGCCTGAGATATATAATGGGTGCCCCTATTGGTCATGCAGGTTCCATGATGAACGTGGTAGCTATTCTTACCACTCACTCGGTTACCCTGAAGGGTGGACTTCTAGTTACATAAAGTGGCATAAAGGCTCTTCATCCAATAACAATGGATGGTATACTTTAGATAAACCTGACCCCAAGGCCAAACGTTGGGGCTATGTTGAGTTTGCTGTCTATGCTCAGACAACCTCAGTCAGACCCACAGGGTGGATGACTATTGGCCGCACCCTGATTACGCCACCTAAGGCAACCATCCAGGTAGTCGAACACATTAAGGACTCAGAATCAAAACTTCGAGATCGTATCCATAGCTCATCCAAAGAGGATTCAGAGCCTTCAACCCCCTCAGGTCCCTCTCCCACATGGCTCAATTTGCTACACCAAACGTTTTGATATTAAACTCCACCCGTCTTTCTTTGCCTACTTCTCAGTGCTTTCTCTGTGCTTCACTTAGTCGTCCACTTCTAGCAGCAGTCCATTAGCGGCAGAAAATATTCCAGCAAAACCCTACAATTTCTCTAAAAAGGACAAACCCTACATGTGACACGTAACCCACTGTGGGAAAGTTATTCCACCAATACTTTATTTCCTTTCATCTGTTTCCACCTGCCAATAATGAATCCTTTACCCGTTTGTTCCTTGAGCTACAACACCCCATAGAGCCCTGTGGTTTAGGCAACCTGAACATTTCCTCTGGTGTAATGGGTCTTTAAGTACCTCAACGATCAATGTCTCTGGCACCTGTTTCTTGGTTACCGTAGTTCCTCAGCTATCTTTGTATACTCCCACCGAATTCCGACAGTTGGCCCTACCTTCCCGCACCCGTAAGGTAGTCTTTCTGCCGGTTCTGGTAGGCCTCATTTTAACAACCTCAGTGATGAGTCTCGGACTCTCTGGTGGAGCTATAGGTCATGCTCTATGGGCATCCAATGACCTTCAACAAAAACTGCAGGAAACACTCAATACCATGGCTGAGTCTCTGGGTTCCTTGCAGCGGCAGGTTACATCATTGGCACAAGTGGCTTTACAGAACCAAAGGGCAATTGATCTTCTCACTGCAGAAAAAGGGTTACATGCCTATTCCTCAGAGAGGAATTTTGCTATTATGTTAATGAATCTGGGCTAATAAAAAAAATGTTGTTAAATTGCAGGAATTATCGACCGAATTTCTCAAACATACCTCCTCCAATCCCATCATAGGGTTCTTCCAATCCTATCTTGCCATGTACTTACTACATATCTTGGGGCCCCTTATTGGGATGCTCTTTTTGTGCTCTCTTGCCCTGCAAAATGAAGTGCCTTCAAACCCAACTGCAAAAAATTCCTAATCAAACTTTCAACCAGCTTTTGCTTAGGCACTACCAGCCTCTGATGACCGATGAACCCCCAACATCTCCAAGAGAACAGTAACTCAGTGATGAAGCTCACTACCAGGCATGATGGAATGCAATGGGTATCAGACAGCGGGAGACAACGAGCTCTGAGAACCTCTTAATCTGCCATCCTGGATTCATGAGTCTTTACCACCTTCTAAGATTTCTCATGGCCCTTGGCCTCTTCTATGTCAGTCCCCCAACATGGAACTTCTGCCAAAAAATGACATTTCCTTTAATTTTTATCTTCATTCTGTTTTTATTTGCTCTGATCTTCTTCAGGTGCTGGTGACGCCATGTCCAGGCAACGCTTCCAGTATTTCCTAGAGTCTCTGTTACAGGACCAGTGGCTGATACCAACAATCTCTTTCATCCAGGACTAGTTCCATGCCATCGACAACTTTGGCTTCAGGGAACATTCATTGACTTCACCCCTACGAAAGTAGCTGTCTATAGCCACTGGGTTTTATTTCTGGCTGCCATGATAATCCCAAACCTGCTCCATGAGCATTCCTCCACTTCTCTTTCTAGGCCCCACACCACCCCCACACAGCAGGAAGCAGCCGGATCTGACAAATGACGCCCCACTTCCTAAGAAAACAAAAAGGGTGGAATGTTGGGAAAAGAATAAATGGCAGCCATACCCCAGAGAAAAACCTCAACATGGCGCCTAAGGACTTCTTCTTCCTACCTTCTTCATTTCTGCAGTGGCGCAAAAAGTTCCCACCCTTGTGAACTCTCACGTCAGCGCCAATTTCAAATCTCACTTGTGGGGAACCTTAGCCCCAATGAGAACTAATTCCTGGCTCTGGAGCTGATATCTGAAAGAACTTGCCAATAAACGGGTTGCTGCCATTTATCTAAGCCCTACCATCTCCCCCTTAGTTCTATATAAGCACACAGCTTTGAGCAATAAAATTGGAATTCTCCCGGTGAAGTGTCATTGTGTGGGAATTATTTCACTCATGATCAGCAACAGGATATCCAAAGGTTCTCCAGTGCCACCTGGTCATGGGAATTTCAGAAATTTGATGGTATTTATTTAGCCATTTTTGAAGGATGAAGTTGGAGTCACTGTACGTTTCAATTAATGCAGGAACCATTATGTGGTGAGGAAGCTCATTTAAATTAAAACTCTGGAGAAATCTCACAGGCAAGGCTTCCCAAAGAGTGGCCAAAAGGTCACATGAAGCCAGGATCATTGAGGTCTACAATATGAGTTCCATATGTGTTTAGATTCTCAACTATGGCTGCCAAGTCTTTCAGAATAAAATCATGTGATATCCTGGCTGAGATTCTCACTGCACTGTGGAAAGACACCCTGGCACTCGATCTCAGTTTTCAAGGGGAGGCTTCTCATGCGTGGCCTCCTAAAATCCCAACACATTTCATGGCAATACTTCTTTGAGGTAAATTCCAGAACTCAGTCTCTAAGAGGAATCATGCCAGAGTTCAAGCCCAGGTGGATCCAGTTATCTCTTCCAACCGCCAAACAAATGACCACAATTAAAACCAAACACTCCCACATGGCCCTCATCTTCTTCCATATAGACACTTATCATAACCTCTGGCTGGAGTTTTTCATGAGGGGTGCAGCCCAAGACAGTGTCAAAAATAAGCTCCCTTGCCCCTCATTTGCCTAAAGTCAAGGTGGCCTGGACACCCATCCGGTGAACCAGGAGTGATCAGATAGGCTAGCTGTTAATACTGCTCTGCATCTCCAATTTGAGGCCTACTGACTGTCAGGTATAGATTCTTTATATGATTTGGAGCCATGAGAAAACCCAAAAACCTATGGGCTAGCCTCTGCAGGGCTGTGCATAACTCATTTGACCCAAAGGATCCGTATTCTCACTTGATGGTGGTCAGGAACCTTACAAATGAATGCGAGAGACTTCATTCACAATAATTGCTCTTTTGGCCATTTTGGTTTTGGATGCACACATGGGATCTCTCTTTATATCCATCAGGTGCTGAGAATCTAAGCCACAACCTCACACAGGGCCAAGAGGCTGATTTAGACACATCCCTTTCCAAAGCAATTAAGCAAAGAGCCACAGGTGGTGCCCATTCATTTTCATTTGAAAACTGTTTTCTTCAGGCTTCACAAAGGGGTGGCCTGAGGCAAAGACCTTCCTGACATTCAGGGAAACAGAACAATTGATAAGCAAAAGGCCGAAAGCATGGTTTCTCAACTGAGACTTTCTTGGTCACACTGATATCTGTGTTTTCTGAGATGCTCGCCATTCCCTTCAGCTATCCAGGACATGGCAATGTCACAGAGCTTGGAGGTGGTACATATTTTGGACACAAAACCATGAGAATATTCTGGAGAGTGGTGAGGAATTCTGGAAGAAACAGGAACTTAGGAAGGTAGCAGGTGTTGCCCATGGATAAGGCAAGCTGCAGTCCATTCATAAATTGGGCAGGATGAATGCCGGGAATCTTTCTACTATACAGGACATATCAATTGTTGCATTCTATTTTCTAATGTCTACAACCGGACACAGTGGGATACACAGACATAGAAACACTTGCCATGTCCAACGACTTACTAGAAGAAGACCACTCCAAATCAAACAAACCGTCTTTCCTACCTATTCTCAGATCATGAGACAAAACCACAAAATCACACCCACACCCACAAAGACACCTCCTTCCCCCATGTAACTCTGTGACTATCCGGAGTTTTCTCTGAGTGGTGGGCCATACTATGTTCCCCCAAAATCGCCTGTCCTATCTCAGATCTGGTCTCCTTGGCCAACTCTGTGAAGTTGTCAGGAGCCTGCGGTGAACCACTACCTACTTTCTCAGGAAAGGCCCCTATGCAGAGCTCTCCTGGTATTTGGCCATCCTCACATCTGTAGGTACCAAGAAAGACTGACACTCTCCTTGGTAAATTCAAACAAGTGAGCCTACTGGGTCTGGGACTGGACTGGCTCCGGGTGCCTGGCTTCCTGGATCCCAAGTTAAGAGAGTTCCATCACCAAGGAAGTGAGGTAGATCACTTCTTCAGGAACTGAATGAGGTCATTGCCTTGACAACCACTTTGTCCTAACAGTTGCTTTCAAGAGTCCCATGAGATGGAGGCTGCCCCTACTTCCTGTGACACTTTCACAAGTTAGAATGGTATATAAACCATGGGCACCCGGGAACAGCTCTCCACCTAGCACTGTTTTGGTCCATCTTCTCTACATTAAGAAGAGAGAGGCTGATTCATACACATCCCTTCATGCTGACAAGGTTGTTTGCCATAGAAGATGACTTTTCTCTCTCAGGTCTTTCGTAGCTGCCTACATCTTCTCAAGGGATCATTTCTGCATGGACCTTTGATGTTCTCAACAGCTGGAACATGCCCTACATTCCTGTATTTTAAGAGCAACCCTGTCCCTGCTGTTCTGTAAAGTTCGATTGAGAGAACAATGTATGGTTTTGGGTTAGTAACATGTTCAATTTGGGGTTAGGAATCCTTCTGCATGACGAATAATGGTATTGGGAAACTATGATATTTACAAGAATATATAGGTGAAATATAAGTATAAAAACAGAAATCTATGGAAGATATGAAGTCCAGAAGGGCATTGGGCCCTTAATTGGTACACTTAGCTTTGAATTATTTAAGGGAAATTGCTTGGAAATGAAAGGAGACCCTCAGATAAATCTATATACAATGGCATAGGAGCTTGTACCTTGGATGATTGAATGTCGAAGAGAACATCCACTCAAAAAGGGATAGTCGGTAGGATTAGGAAGATAGTCAGTAGGTTTACAAAGAACAGTGAGAATAGGATTTAGACCAAAAGTTCTTAAGCAATAGGGTTTCAGGTAGACAGTGAATGTAAATGTCAGCACAAGTGAAGAGTCAGTCACAATGATGAACAGGGGAAAATATGTAGGAAAATAGATATAAATAGAGACATTACTAAATCAGGCAAAGTATAAAGTGAGTGATAGGATTAGACATTTTCAACAGGCTTGAGGTTGAATATATAATCTTAGGAAGAAACAAAAATGTAGTCACCAATAAGATTGACATTTGAGAGCATTAGGCCACCTGGACATGGAAGGTTTTAGTAATCCATGCTCACTTTCCATTTAGGCTTTGGTAAAAACTTAAGGGTGACCTTTGATTTTTTTGTCCAGAATATTACTGTGATAAAATGTATATATAGATCAGGTGACATGAGTATTTCTTCCACCATTTTTTGAGGAATATTTTGAAAACGTATAAATTAGTATTGAGGGTAAAAATAGGTGTACCCTGTGTCTATGAATATAGAGATAATGCATGAATAGATCATACAGTTAATAAATAATATAACTGGTTCCCCTTTAAATAATGTATTGAATTGATATCTGAAAATATATAAGAAATCTTATATTTTTTTTTAATTAATTTTTATTGTAGGTTGTTCAAAACATTACATAGTTCTTGATATATCATATTTCACACTTTGATTCAAGTGGGATATGAGCTCCCATTTTTACCCCATATACAGATTGCAGAATCACATCAGTTGCAGAACCATTGATTTACATATTGCCATTCTGGTGTCTGTTGTATTCTGCTGCCTTTTCTATCCTCTACTATCCCCCCTCCCCCCTCCCCTTCCCTCTTCTCTCTCTACCCCCTCTACTGTAGTTCATTTCTCCCCCTTATATTTTCCTCCTTTCCCCTCACATCCTCTTGTATGTAATTTTGTATACCCCTAAGGGTCTCCTTCCATTTACATGCAATTTCCCTTCTCTCTCCCTTTCCCTCCCACCTCTCATCCCTCTTTAATGTTAATCTTCTTCTCATGCTCTTCGTCCCTACTCTGTTCTTAGTTACTCTCCTTATATCAAAGAAGACATTTGGCATTTGTTTTTAAGGGATTGGCTAGCTTCACTTAGCATAAACTGCTCTAATGCCATCCATTTCCCTCCAAATTCTATGATTTTGTCATTTCTTAATGCAGAGTAATACTCCATTGTGTATAAATGCCACATTTTTTTTTATCCATTCGTCTATTGAAGGGCATCTAGGTTGGTTCCACAGTCTTGCTATTGTGAATTGTGCTGCTATGAACATGGATGTAGCAGTGTCCCTATAGTGTGCTCTTTTTAGGTCTTTAGGGAATAGACCGAGTAGGGGAATAGCTGGATCAAATGGTGGTTCCATTCCGAGCTTTCCAAGAAATCTCCATACTGCTTTCCAAATTGGCCGCACCAATTTGCAGTCCCACCAGCAGTGTACAAGAGTACCCTTTTCCCCACATCCTCGCCAGCACTTGATGCTGTTTGACTTCCTAATGGCTGCCAATCTTACTGGAGTGAGATGGTATCTTAGGGTGGTTTTGATTTGCATTTCTCTGACTGCTAGAGATGGTGAGCATTTTTTCATATACTTGTTGATTGATTGTATGTCCTCCTCTGAGAAATTTCTGTTCAGGTCCTAGGCCCATTTGTTGATTGGGTTATTTGTTATCTCATTGTCTAATTTTTTTAGTTCTTTGTATATTCTGGATATTATGGCTCTGTCTGAAGTGTGAGGAGTAAAGATTTGTTCCCAGGACGTAGGCTCCCTATTTACCTCTCTTATTGTTTCTTTTGCTGAGAAAAAACTTTTTAGTTTGAGTAAGTCCCATTTGTTGATTCTAGTTATTAACTGTTGTGCTATGGGTGTCCTATTGAGGAATTTGGAGCCCGACCCCACAGTATGTAGATCATAGCCAACTTTTTCTTCTATCAAATGCCATGTCTCTGATTTGATATCAAGTTCCTTGATCCACTTTGAGTTAATTTTGTGCATGGCGAGAGAAAGGGATTCAGTTTCATTTTGTTGCAAATGGATTTCCAGTTTTCCCAACACCATTTGTTGAAGATGCTATCCTTCTTCCATTGCATGCTTTTAGCCCCTTTATCGAATATAAGATAGTTGTAGTTTTGTGGATTGGCTTCTGTGTCCTCTATTCTGTACCATTGGTCCACCCGCCGGTTTTGTTACCAGTACCATGGTGTTTTTGTTACTATTGCTCTGTAGTATAGTTTGAAGTCTGGTATAGCTATCCCGCCTGATTCACACTTCCTGCTTAGCATTGTTTTTGCTATTCTGGGTCTTTTATTTTTCCATATGAATTTCATGATTGCTTTCTCTATTTCTACAAGAAATGCCGTTGGGATTTTGATTGGCATTGGATTAAACCTATAGAGAACTTTTGGTATTATCGCCATTTTGATGTTGTTACTTCTACCTATCCATGAACAGGGTATATTTTTCCATCTTCTAAGATCTTCTTCTATTTCTTTCTTCAGGGTTCTGTAGTTTTCATTGTATAAGTCTTTCACCTCTTTTGTTAGGTTGATTCCCAAGTATTTTACTTTTATTGAGGATATTGTGAATGGGGTGGTTGTCCTCATTTCCATTTCAGAGGATTTGTCGCTGATATACAGGAATGCCTTTGATTTATGCGTGTTGATTTTATAGCCTGCCACTTTGCTGAATTCATTTATTAGCTCTAATAGTTTCTTTGTAGACCCTTTTGGGTCTGCTAGGTATCGAATCATGTCATCTGCAAATAGTGATAATTTGAGTTCTTCTTTTCTATTTTTATGCCTTTATTTTTTTTTCGTCTGTCTAATTGCTCTGGCCAGTGATTCGAGAACTATGTTGAACAGAAGTGGTGAGAGAGGGCATCCCTGTCTTGTTCCAGATTTTAGAGGGAATGCCTTCAGTTTTTCTCCATTCAGAATGATGCTAGCCTGAGGCTTAGCATAGATTGCTTTTACAATATTGAGGTATGTTCCTGTTATCCCTAGTTTTTCTAGAGTTTTGAATATAAAGGGATGCTCTACTTTGTCGAATGGTTTTTCCACATCTATCGAGATGATCATATGGTTCTTATTTTTAAGCCTATTGATGTGGTGAATAACATTTATTGATTTCCGTATATTGAACCAACCTTGCATCCCAGGGATAAATCCTACCAGATCATGTTGCACAATTTTTTTGATATGTTTTTGTATCCGGTTCGCCAGAAGTTTATTGAGGATTTTTGCATCTAGGTTCATTAGAGATATTGGTCTGTAGTTTTCTTTCTTTGAAGTGTCTTTGTCTGATTTAGGAATCAGGGTGATGTTGGCCTCATAGAATGAATTTGGAAGTTCTCCCTCTTTTTCTATTTTTGAAATAGCTTGAAAAGTATTGGTATTAGTTCCTCTTTAAAGGTTTTGTAAAACTCTGCTGTATACCCATCCGGTCCTGGGCTTTTCTTAGTTGGTAGTCTTTTGATGGTATCTTCTATTTCCTCAATTGATATTTGTCTGTTAAGGTTGTCAATATCCTCCTGACTCAATCTGGGCAAATCATATAACTTAAGAAATTTATCGATGCCTTCACTATCTTCTATTTTGTTGGAGTATAAGGATTCAAAATAATTTCTGAAAATCTTCTGTATTTCTGAAGTGTCTGTTGTGATATTGCCTTTTTCATCCCGTATGCTGGTAATATGAGTTCTCTCTCTTCTTCTCTTCGTTAGCGTGGCTAAGGGTCTGTCGATTTTTTTTATTTTTTCAAAGAACCAACTTTTAGTTTTGTCAATTTTTTCTATTGTTTCTTTCGTTTCGATTTCATTAATTTCAGCTCTGATTTTAATTATTTCTTGTCTTCTACTTCTTTAGCTGTTGTTTTTCTCTTCTTTTTCTAGGATTTTGAGTTGAAGTATTAGATCATTTATTTGTTGGTTTTTTCTTTTTTTAAGGAATGAACTCCAAGCAATAAATTTTCCTCTTAGAACTGCTTTCAATGTGTCCCATAGATTCCAATATGTTGTGTCTGTGTTTTCATTTATCTTTAAGAATTTTTTAATTTCCTCCTTGATGTCTTCTATAACCCATTGATCATTCAGTAACCTATTGTTCATTCTCCAAGTGATGCATGATTTTTCCTTACTTCTTTTATCGTTAATTTTCAATTTCATTCCATTATGATCAGATAAGATGCATAGTATTATCTCTACTCCTTTATATTGTCTAAGAGTTGCCCTGTGACATAATATATGATCTATTTTTGAGAAGGATCCATGTGCTGCTGAGAAAAAAGTGTAACTCCTTGATGTTGGGTGGTATATTCTATATATGTCAATTAAGTCTAGGTTATTAATTGTGTTATTGAGCTCTATAGTTTCCTTATTCAACTTTTGTTTGGAAGATCTGTCCAGTGGTGAGAGAGGTGTGTTGAAGTCTCCCATGATTATTGTATGGTGGTCTATTAGACTCTTGAACTTGAGAAGTGTTTGTTTGATGAACATAGCTGCACCATTGTTTGGGGCATATATATTTATGATTGTTATGTCTTGTTGGTGTATGGTTCCCTTGAGAAGTATGTAGTGTCCATCTTCATCCCTTTTGATTAACTTTGGCTTGAAATCTATTTTATTTGATATGAATATGGACACTCCTGCTTGTTTCCGAAGTCCATATGAGTGATATGATTTTTCCCAACCTTTCACCTTCAGTCTAAGTATGTCTTTTCCTATCAAATGCGTCTCCTGAAGGCAGCATATTGTTGGGTCTTGTTTTGTGATCCATTCTACTAGCCTGTGTCTCTTAATTGGTGAGTTTAAGCCATTAACATTTAGGGTTATTATTGAGATATGGGTGTTCTTCCAGCCATATTGGTTTATTTATGTTACTAAACATGGTTTGTTTTCCTCTTTGATTATTCCCCCCCCTTCACTGTACTACCTCCCGCTGTTGGTTTTCATTGACATTTTCCATTTCCTCTTCCTGTAATATTTTGCCGAGGATGTTTTGAAGAGATGGTTTTCTAGCTGCAAATTCTTTTAACTTTTGTTTATCATGAAAGGTTTTAATTTCATCTTCCATCCTGAAGCTTAATTTCACAGGATACACAATTCTTGGTTGTAACCCATTTTCTTTTAGTGTATGAAATATGTTATTCCAGGATCTTCTAGCTTTCAGAGTCTGTGTTAAAAGATCAGCTGTTATCCTGATTGGTTTACCCCTAAATGTAATCTGCTTCCTTTCTCTTGTAGCTTTTAAAATTCTCTCCTTATTCTGTATGTTGGGCATCTTCATTATAATGTGTCTAGGTGTGGATCTCTTATGATTTTGCACATTCGGCGTCCTGTAGGCTTCTAGGATTTGGGATTCTGTCTCATTCTTCAAGTCTGGGAAGTTTTCTCGTATTATTTCGTTGAATAGATTGCTCATTCCTTTGGTTTGGACCTCAATACCTTCCTGTATCCCAATGACTCTTAAGTTTGGTCTCTTTATGTTATCCCATATTTCTTGAATGTTCTGCTCATGGTTTCTTAACAGCTTTGCTGAGCTGTCTATGTTCTTCTCCAGTTGAAATACTTTGTCTTCATTGTCTGATGTTCTATCTTCTAAGTGTTCTACTCTGCTGGTAGTATTCTCAATTGAGTTTTTATGTTGGTTTATTGTTTCCTGAATTTCCAGGATTTCTGTTTGTTTGTTTTTTATAACCTCTATCTCCCTGAATAATTGATCTTTTGCTTCTTGGATTTGTTTATGTAATTCATTGTCGAAGTGGTCGAAGTGGTCTTTCATTGTCTGATTTTGCTGTCTAATGTCTTCCTTGAGACTCCAGATCATCTGAAGCATGTATATCCTGAATTCTTTATCTGACATTCCATCTGCTGCAGATATTACCTCTTCTAAAGTTGAATTGACCTGCATTGCTTGTGGTCCTTTTTTTCCTTGTCTTTTCATACTGATCGCGTTTCTTTCTGCTTGGTGAAACTGTTGTGTTATTGATTTTTCCCCCTATATATTTATATTGCTTTTGTATAGCTGCATCGTCTCCCTTGCAGGCTTTGGCGGTGGTTCTGCCCCTCCTTCAATTGAGGCAATGTGCCTACCACGCCGGGAGGCCGCTGTGCCTCTACTTTCGATGGGCCTGTTCTTTCGGTGGTCACAGGTCCGCCTACCTTGCAGGAGTGAGCAGCGGTTTTGCCCCTCCGCTGGCCACTAGGCCTGTTCTGTCTGTCGGTTGCAGGTATGTCTACCTAAAAGGCGCTGGTGGCGGCTCTGCCCCTCCCCCAACCGGGGTGATGTATCTGGCGGGCCACTGGGCCTGTTTTGTCGGTGGTCACGGTTCCGCCTACATTGCACGTGCGTGGAGCAGCTGTGTCCCTCTGAGAGTTGCTGAGCCTGACCTGCCGGTGGATGGCAAGTCTGCCTACCTTGCAGGCGCAGGGGTGGCTCTGCCGCTCCGCGGGTCACTGGGCCTGATCTGCTGGTGAGTTGCAGGTCTGCCTAACTTGCAGGCGCCCGGCGGCTCTGCCCCTCCCCCAACCGGGGCGGGGCGATGTGTCTGGCCGGCCGCTGGGCCTGTTCCGTTGGTGGTCATGGTTCAGCCTACCTAGCAGGTACGTGGGGCAGCTGTGTCCCTCTGCAGTTTTTTGGGCCTGACCTGTCGGTGGGTCGCAGGTCTGCCTACCTTGTAGGCTCGGGGGGTGGCTCTGCCGCTCTGTGGATTGCTGTGCCTGTTCTGCTGGTGGGTCGCGGGTCCGCCTACCTTGCAGGGACCCGGCGCCTCTGCCCCTCCCCCAACCGGAGCTATGTGTCTGGCGGTCCACTGGGCCTCTTTTGTCGGTGGTCACGGTTCCGCCTACCCTGCACGCGCGTGGAGCAGCTGGGTCTCTCTGAGAGTTGCTGGGCCTGACCTGTCGATGGGTGGCAAGTGCGCCTACCTTGCAGGCCCGGGGGTGGCTCTGCCGCTCCGCGGGTTGCTGGGCCTGATATGCTGGTGAGATGCAGGTCTGCCTAACTTGCAGGCGCCCGGCGGCTCTGCCCCTCCCCCAACCGGGGTGGGGCAATGTGTCTGGCCGGCCTCTGAGCCTGTTCTGTTGGTGGTCAGCGTTCTGCCTACCTAGCAGGCTCGTGGGGCAGCTGTGCCCCTCCGCAGTTTCTTGGGCCTGACCTGCCGGTGGGTGGCAAGTGCGCCTATCTTGCAGGCCCGGGGGTGGCTCTGCCGCTCCACAGTTGCTGGGCCTGATCTGCTGGTGAGTCGCAGGTCTGCCTACATTGCAGGCGCCCGGCTGCTCTGCCCCTCCCCCAACCGGGGCGGGGCGATGTATCTGGCCGGCCTCTGGGCCTGTTCTGTCGGTGGTCAGGGTTCTGCCTACCTAGCAGGCTCGTGGGGCAGCTGTGCCCCTCCGCAGTTTGTTGGGCCTGACCTGCCGGTGGGTGGCAAGTGTGCCTACCTTGCAGGCCCGGGGGTGGCTCTGCCGCTCCACGGTTGCTGGGCCTGATCTGCTGGTGATTCGCAGGTATGCCTAACTTGCAGGCGCCCGGCGGCTCTGCCCCTCCCCCAACCTGGGCGGGGCGATGTGTCTGGCCGGCCGCTGGGCCTGTTCTGTTGGTGGTCACGGTTCAGCCTACCTAGCAGGCACGTGGGGCAGCTGTGCCCCTCCGCAGGTTTTTGGGCATGACCTGCCGGTAGGTCACAGGTCTGCCTACCTTGTAGGCTCGGGGGGTGGCTATGCCGCTTTGTGGATTGCTGTGCATTTTCTGCTGGTGGGTCGCGGGTCCGCCTACCTTGCAGGCGCCCGGTGGCTCTGCCCCTCCCCCAACCGGAGGGATGTGTCTGGCGGTTCACTGGGCCTGTTTTGTCGGTGTTCACAGTTCCGCCTACCTTGCACACGCGTGGAGCAGCTGTTTCATTAGTGCCTGGGCACACTCTTCTTGTTGGCCTCCCTCAGGCCCTAAGTTTGTAGAGCTTGGGGCTGAGAAACCCCAGCCAATTTGCTTACCTTCTGGTAGCCACGCCCCCGTATCTGGTGCAAGAGACCTCAGTTGTCAGCACTGGTGGGAGCGGTAGCCGTGAGTCCCACGCCGAGGCGAGTCGGTGCAAGAGACCTCAGTTGTCAGCACTGGTGGGAGTGGTAGCTGGGAGACCCGCGCCGCGCAGCTACCGCCGGCTCCTGTGCCAGTGCTGCCTCCGGGTTTTCTTGACTACCACGCCGGCAGGTCGCTGGACCTGTTACGGGCCCGGGCGGCGGCTCTGTTCGGCCTCTCTGGCCTCCACAGTATTCAGCAGGACCCGGACCGAGAAACAGTTTCCGCGGGTTCTTTATCACCGGGCCAAAACAGTTCCGGGAGCCAGAATTCGGCCTCTCCGGACTTGGTGCATGCTCCGACAGGAGCAGGCTCCAAGAAGCAGTTTCAGCGGGTTCTATAGCCCTGGGCCAGAGCAGCTCCGGGAGCCGGAACTCCGACACTCCGGGCTCGGTGCGTGTTCTGATAGGAGCAGGCTCCAAGAAGCAGTTTCCGCGGGTTATTTAGCACTAAGTCTGAGCAATTTGTCTGCGAGATGCAGACAATTGTCAGCCTGAAATTACCTGTTCTATAGCTGAAAGAGCTGCAATCAGTCGAAAACAAGGATGGTGACGTCAGCTCTCCAAGATGGTGGCCGCTGGCTTCCTCCGTGGTCTGACCGGTGTGGAGAACCAACCTGGACTGTTTCCTTTCCCTGTCTCCAACCCAGAATTCAGCTCCGAGCTCAGCAAATGCCTAGCTGGCAGGAGCCCACAGAATCAGCATTGCTGTATCTCTGCGCCACCAGCCTGTCATTTCCCAGCGCGCGCCGCAGACTCCAGCCATGGGGTGATCTGCCGAACAAGCAGCGCTCCATACAGACGGACAGATTGCTCGCATTTGAGCTCCTGAAGCTGATCCTCGTGCGATGAAAATCCTTCCACTAGGTTTTGGAGCACCCCAATTTTGCTGGAAATTCCTAACAAGATAGCTTTTAGCCGTTCTAACTCGTCATTTTCCCTCACAGTGACGCAGTACACGGAGTTACTGCACTCCGTTTGCGGCCATCTTGCCTCTCAAGAAATCATATATTGATATAGAATCATTCATAACAACTAGTTATACATCTAATTGTAATCCTAGGCTTATGGTTTATCATGAAGAGTGTGTGAGTTTTGCTTCAAAAGTGATTATGGAAATCAAAAATAATGTGTTTTGAAAGAAGTCTCATGAAAAGACCAGTTTGAAACATGGCGGAACACGTGTTTTCTGAAGCAGAAAGTGATTGAAAGTGAAATATATGCCTATAAATTTGTGAACTTGTGGATGAAATATATATCCTATAATGTGCATAAACTGAAGAAATAGTAATGTACCAGTGTTGAAATAAAAATGACCTTCAAAATACTTATCATGTCCCATAGGAATCTACTTGCATTGATGTGAAACTGGATCAGTTACTGTAGAAATATTAGGATTCATATGCACCATTCACTGAAGTTAGTTTTCAATACTAGGAAAAAAATACGTATATCAGGTGAATGAATATTTCTGAGAAAAATCTTGTGAAAAGTTTTTTATAAATCCACATACATATTCATGAATGAATTTAGGGAGTGTATAATAAGACACATATATTAAATATTTTGAAATATCTGGAGAGAATATATATATATATATATATATATATATATATATATATATATAACCACACACAGATTTTAAAAATTAGCAATATATATGCCAATCAAATTACACCGTGAAATACATATCATCCACAGATCCAAAAATATTCATTTTACTGGATATGGATTTATGTATAACTTTTTTCAACTAGGAAGCTCACCCATAGTTTGAATTTTCAGTTCAAACAGCGTTTAGGAGGAGTGATCTCTTCTCACACTTTGTATTTGCCAAGTTATGTAACTCACAAGAATGTACGTGTGATACCAGGTAGGATTCTAAATGTGCATATAAAAATACATGTGCTGAATAGAATACAGAGAAAGGGAGACAGGAATTCACATATTTGTTAACTGTAAAAGTACATGGAAAACTATTTCAACAAAAAATTTACTAGATTTATAACTCCTACCCTATATAATGCAAAAGGCAAGTCCAAGTATACAACGTGCCTCCTCTGAACTGCTTGTATTTCTATTCTGTTTCGGTTATTTTTCTCCATCATATTAGGATTAGTATTCAGAATCTAGTAGGGTATGTGTTAGTGTCAGGGATTCAGTATATCAAATGTAAAATAGAAAAATGAAACCAATGTGTATGCAAATATGTGCTAAACAAAATCTTCCCACTCTCATCCAGAACAATTCCTTGACATTTCCTTCCCCCAAAGTAAGACACAATTAGAGGAGTAGAGTAATAAAATCTGTGAATAATATGCTCAGGAGTTTACAACCTTGGAAGTGGTAGAGGAGTTTTCCTAGTATGGGACAGGATAAAAACTCCATATATATGGAGCTCTGCTGGCCTAAATACTTCTTGAGAAACTGCCTCTGAGTTTGGGCACTTGAAATATATGTTTTTGTCAGGAGCTTTAGCTTCTTTCTAGTGAGACCATCAAAGCTGTGTCTGCATCTATGTGACCTGGAGGACATGATTTCTTATTTTCCAATGAACATGAGGCAGCAGTGCTGAATTCTCTCTTTGTAAGTAAACTGTGGCCACTGGGGGCTAAGGGTATTCCCATGTGGACTGGGAAGCCATTTGGTCATCCTCCACTTTTCGTGGTGTTTCTTGCTGCTGCACTGGGACTTTGGCATTTGCTTCATGAAATAAAAGAAGTTCAACTGGGACACAGTTCTGGAGGCAATTCTTTCATGTGTGGTTGGTCAGGGTCTGCAGGAGAATGCACCAACCAGGCTTCTATCCCACATAGCTT
This sequence comes from Callospermophilus lateralis, assembly GCF_048772815.1. Classification (NCBI taxonomy): domain Eukaryota; kingdom Metazoa; phylum Chordata; class Mammalia; order Rodentia; family Sciuridae; genus Callospermophilus; species Callospermophilus lateralis. Next base: position 360,867 of record NW_027510929.1, read on the forward strand.
GGCCACATGTCTATAGCAACCTGATTCTGAACATTGCCCGGAAACATCTCCATATAACAAGAAGCCTTTACATGGAAGGGTCTGCTGGCTGCACCATGTCAGTCACAAGCCATTTGGAAGCCAATGGGAGATCCACATGGCCCCACCACAAATTTTTTATCACACATCTGCCTACCACTGCTCTAGGCCCACTACTCAGCAAGTTCCAACATACTGGCATCTCTGTTCTACACCATTTTCATGAAACCCACTCAATCAAGGCACTGTCTTGCATATTTACGATCAGCAACAGGACATCCAAAGTTTCTCCAGTGCCACCTGGTCATGGGAATTTCAAAAATTTCATGGTATTTATCTAGGCATTTTTCAAGGATGACGTTGCAGGCACTGTGGGTTTCAATTCATTCAGGAACCATTAAATGGTGAGGAAGCTCATTTCAATGAATGCTCTGTAGAACTCTCACAGGCAAGGCTTCCCAAAGAGTGGCCAAAATGTCACATGAAGCCAGGCCCATTGAGGTCTACAATGTGACGTCCATGGGTGTTGTGACTCTCAACTATGGCTGCCAAGTCTTTCAGAATTAAATCATGTGATATCCTGGCTGAGATACCCAGGGCTCTGTGGAAAGCCAACCTGGGCCTAGATCTCAGTTTCCAAGGGTGATTCTCATGGGTGGACTCCTAAAATCCCAACAAAATTCATGGCAATACTTCTCTGAATTCAGTCTCTAAGGGGAATCACACCAGAGTTCAAGCCCAGGTGGTCCAGGTCATGTCTTCATTCTGGACACAAATGACCAAATTTAAAACCAAAACCCTCCCATATGGCCCTCATCTTCTTCCATATAGACACTAATCACAACCGCTGGCGGAAGGTTTCCATGAGTGGCGGAGTCCAAGAGAGTGTCCAAAATAACTCCCTTGCCCCTCATTGGCGTAAATTCAGGGTGGTCTGGACACCCTTCATGTGAAACAGGAGTGATCAAATATGCTAGACGTTAATACTTCTATGCTTCTCCAATTTGTGGAAAACTGAGTGTCAGGTATATATTTTTATGTGATTTGCAGTCATGAGAAATCACAAGCACTTCTGCAGGTCTTTGAAGAACCCATTTGACCCAAAGGATCCCTATTCTCACTTGATGGAGTTCAAGAACTTTAAAGAGGAAGGCGACAGACTTCATCCACAAGGACTGCTTTTTGGCCGTTTTGGTTTTGGATGCACACATGGGATCTCTCTTTACATCCACCAGGTGCTGAGAATCTAAGCCACAACCTCACACAGGGCCAAGAGGCTGATTCAGACACATCCAATTCCAAAGCAATTAAGCAAAGAGACACAGGTGATGCCCATTCATTTCCATTTGAAAACTGTTTTCTTTAGGCTTCACAAAGGGGTGGCCTGAGGCAAAGACCTTCCTGACATTCAGGGCAACAGAACAATAGGTTAGCAAATGGCCCAAAGCAGTGTTTCTCCACTGAGACTTTCCTGGTCACACTGATATCTGAATTTTCTGAGATGCTCACCATTCCCTTCAGCTATCCAGTACATGGCCATGTCACAGAGCTTAGAGGCGGTACTTATCTTGGTCACAAAATCATGAGCCTATTCTGGAGAGTGGCCAGAATTCAGGAAGAAAACAGGAACTTAGGAAGATAGCAGGTGTTACCCATCCATAAGGCAAGCCGCATTCCTTTCATACATTGGGCAGAAAGAATTCTGGTAAGCTTTCTACTAGCCTGGACACATCCTTTGATGCATTCTCTTTTCTAATGTCTACAACCATGGACACAGTGGGATACACAGACTTAAAAACACTCCCCTTGTCAAATCACTTGTTAGAAATCGTCCACTCCAAACCAAACAAACTGCCTTTCCTACCTATTCTCAAAACATGAGACAAAATCACAAACACACACTCACACCCACAAAGTCACCTCCTTTCCCAAAGTAGGTCTCTGACTATCGGGTGTGACCTCTGACTGGTGGGCCGTACTATGTTCCCATCAAATGGCCTGTTCTGTCTCAGATCTGGTTTCCTTGGCCAACTCTGTGAAGTTGTCAGGAGACAGCGGTGAGCCACTTCCTGCTTACTCAGGAAAGGCCACTCTTCAGAGCTTTCCTGGCATTTGGCCATCCTCACATCAGTAGATACCAAGAAAGACTGACTCTGTCCTTGGTAAATCAAAAGAAGGGAGACCACTGGGACTGGGCCTGGGACTAGATTTGTGTGCCTGGATGCCTGGATCCCAAGTTCAGAGAGTTCCATCACCAAGAATGTGAGGTGAGGTCACTTCCTTCAGGAACTGAATGAGGTCAATGCCTTGGCAAGCACATTGTCCTAACATTTGCTTCCAAAGGTCCCATGAAATGGAGGCTGTCCCTAATTTTTTTGACACTTTCACAAGTTAGAATGGTATATCAAATATTGGTAACCAGGAACAGCTCTCCACAGAGGCCTCGTTTTGTCCTTCTTCTCTACATAAAGAAGAGAGAGGCTGATTCAGACACATCCCTTCATGCTGACCAGGTTGTTTGCAATGAAAGATGACTTTTGCTCTCTCAGTTCCTTCATAGGTGCCTACAACTTCTCTAGGGATCATTTGCGCATAGACCTTTGAGTTTCTCAGCAGTTGGAAGATCCCCTACATTCCTGTATTTTAAGACCAACTCTGTCCTTGCTCTTCTCTAAAGTTAGATTGAAGGAACAGTGTATGGTTAGGGTTAATAACAGGTTTGATTTGGAATAGAAATCATTCTGCTGGATGAATAATGGTATTGGGAATCTGCGATAATTTCAAGAATATATAGGTAAAATATAGGAATCTGAAAACAGAAATCTAGGTAAGATTTGAAGCCCAGAAGGGCATTGGGCCCTTGATTGCGGTATTAAGCATAGGACCTTGTAACTTGGATGATTGATTTTCAAAGAGAACTTCCAGTCAAAATGGATAGTCAGGAGTATTAGGAAGATAGTCGGTATGTTTATAAAGGAGAGTGAGTATAGGATTTGGACCAAAAGTTCTTTAGCTATAGGGTTTTGGGTATTGAGTGAATGTAAATGTCAGCACATGTGAAGAATTAATCACAATGATGAACTGGGGAAAATATGTAGGAATGCAGATATCAATAGAGACTTTAGGAAATCTGGCAAAGTATAGTCGGTAGTGAAATGTTAATAAAATAGATTCTTGTCACTTCCTGTTTTTCTGTATGCTTAATAAAACACTGTTGAAATCTTGAGAAGTGTTTTCTAAACTTTTTCCCAGAATGTGCTGTCCCCAACAGCCAAACTTCAGAATGTACTCCCTCACCCAGTTGCACGCAAACTGCTCACCCGCCCAGGCCCATCAATAAACTTTCCTCCCTGTCCTCTTCAAGGAAAGTATATAAGCTCTGCTTAAGCTGTTCTCAGGGTTCTCTGCTCTATTCAAATGAGCTCTGAGCCCCAGCATGCTGGACCCCCAATAAACCCTTTGTTTTGCATGAGAGACTCTCTTAGTGGTCTCTTCCCCCAATGCTCTTCCGATCTTTATATATGGAGGTTCCACCGAAATCCAGCAGCGGTGAACGAGAGACCCCAATGGGCTACTCTCAGGGTAAGTAAGGCGCTTCTTTCTGGTTTCAGGTTTCAGGTTAGGGCTTGGCAAAATGGCTGTCGATGAAGTGTGTGAGCTCTCTTTGATGGTGGCTGGCAGACGTGTCACAGAGCCACAAGCCAAGTCCCTGGGGGAGGCCACAGAGGACTCGGGAATCGAGGAATAATAGTCCCCTTGACTCAGTGATACTGTGTTTCAGATTCGGTATTGCCAGCCCATCGGGTTTGCCGCCTGCTCAGTCTTGGTCTCAGTGTTGGACGTCCATTGCCTGTCTTTATTGTTTTCTCTTGTCTGTGTCCTGTGTCGTTGCTTTTACTGTTTGTGTATCTTTCATTATGGGACAGATCACTTCAATGCCTCTGTCCCTGACTCTTGATCTATGGACCAAAGTCCGCTTAAGGGCTCAGAATGTTTCTTTTTCAGTAAAACGCTGGACCTGGCAGACTCTGTGTGCCTCAGAATGGCCCACCTTTGGATTCGGAGGGCCCCTAGAAGGATCTTTCTACTTACCACTAATTTAAAAAGACAGAGATATTGTCTTACAGCCAGGGCCACATAGCCATACTGATAAACAGGAATATACCTTAACTTGGCAGGACCTCTGCAAATCTCCTCTTCCGTGGGTGAAGCCTTTCCTTGCTGTGTCCCCGTTCCTACTCCTTCCCCCACGATCTCTCAACCCCTCTGCTCCTCCTCCTCCTCCACCCTCTGTTCTCCCTGAGTCACAAGATTTGACTCTACTGGACTCTCCTCCCCTTCCTTATCTTCTACCCTTGTCCCACAACCCCCAACACCCTCTAAGTGATTCTGCAGCTGCTGACTCAGCCTCTCCGCAATTGGAGGACGCTAAGCCAGCCCAGGGCCCTCCAGATAACTCCCCTGCGTCACACACAGCCCCTCCTCCCCTGGAGGAAGCTGGACTTGCTAAAGGAACTCGCTGGTGGCAAATGATTGAAAACCCTGGAACTCCCGTGTTGCTTCCCTCCATCCCTAAGGGCCAATGATTGACGATGGCCATGGGGAAAAAAATGGAAGCCTACCAGTATTGGCCTTCTCCTCTTCAGACCTATATAAATGGAAAAATAACAATCCCCCTTTTACCGAGGACCCAACCTGGCTCTCAGGTCTGGTGAAGTCATTGATGTTTTCACACCAACCTACTTGGGATGACTGCCAACAACTCCTAGGCACTCTCTTCATGACAGAGGAACAAAAGAGAATCCTCCTGGAGGCTAGAAAAAAGTATCCTCGGACCAAATGCGTGACCGACACAACTTCCCAACATATTCAAAGCCGGCTTTCTCTTGAAACGACCCAACTGGGACCCCAACACCTTTGAAGGTAGGGAGCATCTGTCCACTTATCGCCGGGCTCTAATAGTGGGTATCTTAGTGGCCGCTAGGTGACCAACTAATTTGGCCAAGGTAAGAGAGATTATTTAAGGGCCTGATGAATCTCCCTGTATGTTCCTAGAGATAATTATGTACGCATATAAGAGACATACTCCTTTCGATCCTCAGGCAGAGGACCAAAAGGCATCTGTCACAATGGCCTTTATTGGGAAAGCTGCCCTGGATATTAAAAGAAAGTTACAATGCTTAGATGGATTACAAGATATGACTTTGAGGGATTTAGTCAGAAAACCCGAGAAGGTATACTTTAAGAGAGAAACTGAGGAAGAGAAGGGAGCTAAGTGAGGATAAAAGAAACAAAAGACAGACTAAGGCATTGACTAAGGTCCTGGTCACAACAACAAATATGCCAGAAACTAAGAAACAGAGAGACAGGAAGGGATACCTGGGCACACACTAGAGGCCACCCCTGGCCTCAGATCAATGTGCCTACTCTAAAGAAAAAGGACACTGGGCCAAAGAGTGCCCTAGAAAGAGACAGCCATGCCAGCCAGATATTCTGACTCTGGAGGAATACTAAGAAAGTCCGGGCTCAGATCCTCTCCCTGACCTCAAGGTAACTTTTGAAATGGAGGGGAACACAATAAACTTTGAAGTAGATACAGGGGCAATATACTCAGCCCATAAGGCCCATTGGGCCCTCTACCGAATAAAAGGTCTCTAATTCAAGAGTCTAACAGAAGTAAATATCGGGCTTTGACAACTAAGAGGACCATGGACCAGGGAAAAGGAAAAATCCATCACTCCTTCCTAGTAATCCCAGAATGCCTGGCCCCATTGATGGGCAGAGTTCTGCTCACCAAGCTCTGGGCCAAAATAACTTTTAACCCTGAAGGCCCCCAAGTGGAATTTTTTAATCCTTCAGTAACTACTCCTATAATCATGGCTCTAACTATGTCAGTAGCAAATGTTCATCAACTCACTCACCTTTGTTCAAAGAAACTGCATTCATTCGTGAAGGATCAAGAACACAGTTTTCCACTAACCTACTCACAGCAAAAGGAAATAACTGAATGGGTAACAAAAGCCTGTCAGGTCCATTAATTGGTTAAAGCTTACACTTCCAAGCTTCCTGCAGGAAAGCACCTATGAGGAACCAGACGAGGACAATTCTGGGAAGTGGACTTTACTGAAATTAAGCCAGTAAGGTATGGACTTAAATAACTCCTAGTCTTTGAACATACATTTTCAGGATGTATTGAAGCCTTCCCCACACACACAAAAAAAAGAAATAAAAAAGAAGAAAAAAGAAACATCGCAAATGGTTGTAAAGAAGATCCTGGAAGATATTTATTCTCCCCTTGACGACCAGTAGTCTTAACCCTCATCAGCCCCTTAAGCTGCGATGGCTGATCACAAATGCTACTGGACACGAAGTATGGCCTATCTCGAATACAGCCCCCTTACGAACCTGGTGGCCATCTCTCCACCCAGTCATTTGTCAGCTGGCTATAGGTCTTTCCTATTGGGATATCCCTGATTAACAGGATCCCACTAAAATTCCATTAAATCCCTTCCGTACCATAGATAATGGAAACAAACATTATAGATGTAGGGACACGTGAGCCAGATGCAGGTTGGCTAGCCTAGATTACTATGTTTGCCCGCCAGACTATCAAAGCCACAAACAGTCACGGCTGTGGGGGGGGAGAGCAGACTTCTATTGTAAGTCATGGGGATGTGAGCATACAGGGACTGTCAGATGGAACCCAAACTCCTCATCAAATTCTGTACACAGCATTGGCCATATTACGAATTAGATAACCAAAACCGATGGCCCCCAGTGGGGTCTCTAGATCCTCAAATTCTGTGTGACCTTTTTAACTTCTGCAAGTGCTCAAAAGGGTGAAAGGAGATTCCGCTATGTGGAGGCCTTCTCTCTCCTTTGCTCACATCCTGAACTATGCTTCTCCAATAGATGCTCACCCTCAGCCTTGTGCTCTAGACTCTCTGCTGTCACTCCCACCTCAGCAACTTGATTTCTCCCCTCCAATATCTAGATCAAAAACCCAAATCTCGACTGGTTCTCAGACCATTGCTCCCTTGCTGAGGTTGCAGGTACTGAGGTACCACTCCATTCACTCACTCCTCTCCTCTCCTGTCAGTGCCCGCACCGGGTCCCACCCAGTCCTCTTACCACCTAATGCAAAGCTCAAACCCGCTGAGAAGAATCCTCAGACCCTAATACAAGATGTAATGAAAATGGCCTTTAATGTTGCTTTGTCATCACTAAAAACAGGTTACTAAGAATTTAAAGTCCCTCACAGGCTTTTTGGAATCTCACTCCCGTCTCCCCCTCTGTTCTATCTGTTCTACTGCTCAAGTTTTTGTTGCTATTAAGATCCCAAAGCCCTCTCCCAATATTCTTTTACATCTCTCCTTCCTCATTCTCAGATCCACAGAGCTGCTCTTATTTCTGCCTTCCAAATTGTCCCCCTCTGTACCAGGCCCACAGAAAAGTCTTAACTGACCTTCTCCAGAAGTCTTCACCATGGCTGATTTAGGACTTTCAGCAAAAGAGTCCCTATAAAAGAGTTCACTGTAGATAAACTTCCTATTTTTGTGTTGCCCTGGTCTCCTTGGCAACTGGCTAAAAAATTCAGCACTCCTGATCTAGACACACCCTTACTAGTTTTTCACAAAATATTTGAAAAAAAGTCCTCTGGCCTTGAGCTGGGGCTTCACAGAGATGGCTACATTTCTAAGATAAAGAAGTTACAAACTGGGCTGTATGGAAACAGCTGGAAGGGGGAAAAATAGAAAGGGAAGACACCCACACCCAGGTGTCCTTGAAAAGTTAACTTGCCCAAACTGAGGAAAAAAGAGAAACAAAAACTGCTTTTTGTGAACTTCTGCAGACTGTGAACTTCTGAGCCCCTTCCCTTATGTGTTGGGTACAAAATTCTGAAACTACGTAACTTGGGTTTCAGGGGATTAATTGATTACAACAGAAGCAATGCCCTCTGAATCTGGTTGAAACCAAAAAAGACTGTTTCCGTGTCTTTGGTGCTATCTTAGGTGCCTTGCCTTGTCCGTCCCTACAACAGTATAATTCTATATACTTAAACATTGTTTATGTTTTCATGAAATGGTCAACAGATGTGATTAATTGTGAAATGGAGCAGATGTTTCCCAGAGTGCTCTATCATGACGCAGGTTCATCTGAAGATCAAAGAGGGGGACATACAACCCGGTTCCGCTGGGAACATATGTCCCTCACCTTAGCCATTCTATTACGAATAGGAGTTGCTGCAGGGTTGGGCACAAGAACCACTGCTCTGGTCCATGGGACACAACAAGTGACCCAATTAGAAGAAGCAATAGATCAAAACTTAAAGATTTTAGAAACCTCCATCACAGCTTTGCAGGAATCTTTAACCTCTCTCTCTGAAGTTGTTTTACAGAAAAGGCGAGGGTTGGACCTCCTTTTCATGACAGAAGGGGGCCTTTGTGCTTCATTGAGGGAAGAATGTTGTTTTTATGTCGACAATACTGGAGTTGTAAAAAAATCTATGAGTAAATTAAAAAGATGCCTTGAAGAGCAACAACGAGAGAGAGAGGCACAAAAACGGTAGTTTGAGTCTTTTTTTACACAGTCCCCCTGGTTAATTACGTTTTTATCAACCCTGGCTGGTCCAATAATAATCCTCATAGTATTACTAACTATAAAACCCTGTTTCCTCAATCATGTAATTTCTTTTCTCCAAGCTCAAATTGGACAAATTAAAATTATGGTAATACCCCACTAGCAGACATAGAATGTGACACCCCACAATGATCACTTTTATGATTAAAAGTAGCCAGAAAAAGAAGTGGGGAATGAAAGGTTAATAAAATATGTACTTGTCACTTCCTGTTTTTCTGTACGCTTAACAAAACACTGTTGAAATCTTGAGAAATCTTTGCTAATCTTGTTGCCAGAATGTGCTGTCCCCAATTGCCAAACTGCAGAATCTACTCCCTCACCCGGTTGAATAGAAACCTGAACTGTACTTGGATCATTGAATGTAGAAGAGAACATCCATTCAAAAAGTTATAGTCAGTTGGATTAGAAAGATAGTCGGTAAGTTTAGGAAGAAAAGTGAGTATAGGATTTGGAACAAAAGTTCTTTAGCAATAGGGTTTTGGTTAGAGAGTCAATGTAAATGTCAACACAAGTGAAGAGTCAGTCACAATGATGCACAGGGCAAAATATGTAGGAAAGCAGATATCAATAGAGACATTAGGAAATCAGGAAAAGAATAAAGTGAGTGATGGGATTAGATATTTTCAACAGGGTTGAGGATGAATATGTGAGCTTAGGATAAAACAAATATGAAGTCAAAATAGGATTGACATTTGATAGCATTAGCGTAGCCCAAGACAGTGTCCAAAATAAGCTCTGTTGCCCCTCATTTGCCTAAATTCCCAGTGGCCTGTACACCCTTCCTGTGTACCAGGAGTGATCAAATAGGCCTGCCCTTAATAGTGCTCTGCTTCTCCAATTTGAGTCCTACTGAGTGTCGGGTACAGATTCTTTATGTGAATTGGAAAGATGAGAAAACTCAAGCACCTATTGGATAGCCTCTGAATAGATTTGAAGAACTCATTTGACCCAAAAGATCCCTATTCTCACTTGATGGAATTCAGGAACCTTACAGAGGAAGGCAAAATACTTCATCAACAATGACTGCTCTTTTTGCCATTTTGGATTTTATGCACCCATGGGATCTTTCTTTAGATCCATCAGGTGCTGAGAATCTAAGTCAAAGAATCACACTGGGCCAAGAGGCTGATTCACACACATCTCTTTCCAAATCAATTAAGGAAAGAGCCAAAGGTAAAGCATATTCATTTCCATTTGAAAAATCTTTCCTTCAGGATTCACAAAGGGTTGGTCTGAGACAAAGACCTTCCTGACTCTCAGGGCAACAGAACAATAGGTAAGCAAATGGCCCAAAGCAGGGATTCTCCACTGAGACTTTACTGGTCACACTGATATCTGAGTTTTCTGAGATGCTCGACATTCCATTCATCTATCCAGTACATGGCCATGTCACAGAGCTTGGAGGTAGTACATATCTTGGACACAAAACCATGAGCCTATTCTGGAGATTGGCCATAATTCAGGAAGAAAACAGCAACTTAGGAAGGTAGCAGGTATCGCCCATCAATAAGGCAAGCCACAGTCAATTCATAAATTGTGCTGGATGAATGCTGGGAAGCTTTCTATGAGACAGGACACATCCATTGATGCATTCTCTTTTCTAATGTCTACAAGCACGGACACAGTGGGATACACAGACATAGAAACACTTGCATTGTCAAACGACTTACTAGAAACAGTTCACTCCAAACCAAACAAACTGCCTTTTCTACCTATTCTCAGAACATGAGACAAAACCACAAACCCACACCCGCAATGGCACCTCCTTCCCCCAAATAGGTCTGTGACTCTCCGGAGTGTGCTCTGACTGATGGGCCATACTATGATTCTCCGAAATGGCCTGACCTGTCTCAGATCTGATCTTCTTGGCCAACAATGTGAAGTTGTTAGAAGCCAGGAGTGAGCCACTATCTGCTTTCTCAGGAAGAGCCCCTCTTCCGAGCTTTCCTGGCATTTGGCCATCCTCACATCAGTAGGTATCAAGAAATACTGACTCTGTCCTTTGTAAATCCAAAAAAGTGAGACCACTGGGACTAGGACTGGGACTGGCTCTGGGTGCCTGGCTTTCTGTATACCAAGTTCAGAGAGTTCCATCACCAAGGAAGTGAGATGAGATCACTTCCTTCAGGAACTGAATGAGATCACTGCCTTGGCAACCACTTTGTCATAACAATTGCTCCCAACGGTCCCATGAGATGAGGGCTGCCCCTACTTCCTGTGACACTTTCACAAGTTAAAATCGTATATCACCCGTAGGCAAAAGGGAACAGCTCTCCACACAGGCCGGGTTTGGTACATCTTCTCTACATTAAGAAGAGATAGGCTCATTCTGACGCAACCCTTAATCCTGACCAGGTTGTTTGCCATGGAAGATGATTTTTGCTCTCTCAGGTCTTACATAGCTGCCTACATCTTCTCCAGAGATCATTTCTGCATGGAGCTTTGAGGTTCTCAACAGATGGAAGATCCACTGCATTCCTGTATTGTAAGACCAACACTGTCCCTGCTCTTCAGTAAACATAGATGTGAATTGGAGTCATGAGAAAACCCACGAACCTATGGGATAGCCTCTGCAGGGCTTTAAAGAATTCACTTGACCCAAATGATCCCTATTCTCACTTAATGGAGGTCAGGAACCTTACAAACGAAGGCGAGAGACTCTATCCACCATGACAGTCCTTTTGTCCATTTTGGTTTTGGATGCACACATGGGATTTTTCTTTAGACCCATCATGTACTGTGAATCTAAGCCACAGCCTCACATAGGGCCAAGAGGCTGATTCAGACACATCCATTTCCAAAGCAATTAACCGAAGAGGCACAGGTAATGACCATTCAATTCCATTTGAAAACTATTTTCTTCAGGCTTCACAAAGTGTGGCCTAAGGCAAAGACCTTCCTGACATTCATGGCAACAGAATAGGTAAGCAAAAGGCCCAAAGCAGGGTTTCTCCACTGAGACTTTCTTGGGCATACTGATATCTGAGTTTTCTGAGATACTCACCATTCCCATCAGCTATCCAGTACATGGCCATGTCACAGAGATGGAGGTGGTACATATCTTGGACACAAAATCATGAGCGTATTCTGGAGAGTGTCCAGAATTCAGGAAGAAAACAGGAATTTAGAAAGATGGCAGGAATTGCCCATCCATACGGCAAGCTGCAGTCCATTCATAAATTGCACAGGATGAATGCTTTGAAGCTTTCTCGTAGACAGGGCACATCCATTGATGCATTCTCTTTTCTACTGTCTACAATCACGGACACAGTATGATATATAGACACAGAAACACTCACGTTGTCAAAGGACTTACTAGAAACAGTTCACTCCAAAACAAACAAACCAGCTTTCCTAACTATTCTCAGAACATGAGACAAAACCACAAACTCACACTCACACCCAAAATGGTACCTCTTTCCCCAAAGTAGGTCTGTGTCTATCCGGAGTGTCCTCTGACTTGTGAGCCATACTATGTTCCCCAAAAATGGCGTGTCCTGTCTTCAATCTGGTCTCTTTAGCCAACTCTGTGAAGTTGTCAGGAGCCCGTGGTGAGAAACTACCTGCTTTCTCTGGAAAGGCCAGTCTTCATAGTTTCCAGGCATTTGACTGTCCTCACATCAGTAGGTACCAAGAAAGAGTGACTCTGTCTTGTTAAATCCAAACAAGTGAGCCCACTGGGACATGGAGTGGGTTTGACTCTGTGTGCCTGGTTTCCTGGATCCCAAGATCACAGACTTTCATCACCAATAATGTAAGGTGAGGTCACTTCCTTCAAGAACTGAATGAAGTCACTGCCTTGGAAACCACTTTGTTTTAACAGTTGCTTCCGAGGTTCTCAAAATATGGAGTCTGCCTCTACTTGCTGTGACTCATTCATAAGTTAGAATGGTATATCAACCATAGGCACCGGGGAACAGCTCTCCACACAGGCATGGTTTGGTCCATCTTCTCTACATTAGGAAGAGAGAGGCTAATTCAGACACATCCCTTCTACCTGACCAGGTTGTTTGCCATGGAAGATGACTTTTGCTCTCTCAAATCCTTCATACCTGCCTACACCTTCTCCAGGGATTATTTCTGCAGGGACTTTTGAGGTTCTCAGCTGGTGGATGATACCCTACCTTCCTGGATTTTAAGACCAACTCTGTCCCTGCTCTTCTGTAAAGTGAGATTGAGGGAACAGTGTATGGTTAGTGTTAATAGCATGTTCGATTTGGGTTAGGAGTCATTCTGCTGGATGAATTATGGTATTGGGAACCTGTGATATTTATAACAATATAAATGTGAAATATATGTATGAGAACAGAGATCTAGGAAAGATTTGAAGCCCAGAAAGGCATTGGGCCCTTGATTGGTATACTTAGATTGAATCATGTTCTGCACCGAGGTCTCAGATAAATCGATATACAATGGCATAGGACCCTATACCTCGGATGATTGAAAGTAGAAGAGAACATCCAGTCAAAAGGGATAGTCTGTAGGATTAGGAAGATAGTAAGTAGGTTTAGGAAGAAGAGTGAGTCTCGGAGTTGGACCAAAATTCTTTAGCAATTGGTTTTCAGTTAGAGGGTGAATGTAAATGTCAGCACATGTGAAGAGACAGTCACAATGATGAACTGGGAAAAATATGTAGGAAAGCAGATATCAATAGGGGCATTAGGAAATCAGGAAACGTATAAAGTGAGTGATAGGATTAGATATTTTCAAAAGGCTTGAGGTTAAATATATAATCTTAGGAAGAAACAAATATGTAGTAACCAATAGGATTGACATTTGAGAGCAGTAGGCACCCTGGACATAGATGCTTTTAGTAATCCATGGTCACTTCCCATTTAGGCTTTGGTACAATCATATGTGTGACCTTTGCATTTTGTGTACAGAATACTACTGTGGTAAAATGTATATGTAGATCAGGTGACATGAGTATTTCTTGCACTATAAAGGGGAGTAATATTCTGGAAACTTATAAATTAGTACTGGGGATAAAAATAGGTGTACCTTGTGTTGATGATTATTGAGATGATGCATGAATAGACCATATTGTGAATAAAGTATGTAACTGGATCCAACATTAAATAATGGTTTGAGTTTGCATCTGAAAATATATTGGAAATCTTATATTGATATTTATACCATCATTCCAACGAGTTATATATGCAATGGTATTATTAGGGTTACGGTTTATCGTGAAGAGTGAGTTTTGCTTCAAAAATGATTATGGAATCGAAAATAATGTGTTTAGAAAGAAGTCTAGTGAAAAGACCAGTAAAGAAACATGGAGGAATACATGTGTTCTGAAGTAGTAAGTAATTGAAAGTGAACCAAATGCCAAAAAAGTTTGTGAAGTTGTGGATGAAAAAATACATCCTATGATGTCCATTAACTGAAGAAATAGTAATGTACCAGTGTTGAGTAAAAATGAACTTCAAATTACACATCATGTCCCATAGCAATCTACTTGCATTAATGTTAAACTGGGTCAGTTACTGTAGAAATATTAGGATTTTTAAGCACCATCCACTGAACTTAGTTTTCAGTAGTAGGAAACCAAAATATATTTCAGGTGTATGAATATTACTGAGAATAATCTTGTGAAAATTTGAATTTAAATGAACATAAATGAATATGAATGAATTTAGGGAGTGTATAATAAGACACATATTTTTCATATTTTTTTAAAATCTGGAGAATATACACACACACACACACACACGCACACACACACACACACACACGCACACACACACACATTAATATTTAGCAATATATATGCCAATCGATATTCATCATGAAATATAATTCATTCACAAATCCAAAAATATTCATTTTACTGAACATGGATTTATGTATAGTGTTTTTCACTAGGAAGCTCACCCATAGGTGGAATTTTCAGTTCCATCATTATTTAGGGAAAGTCATCTCTTCTCACAATTTTTATATTCCAAACCAGTGATCTTTCAAGAATGTACGTGTGATACCAGGTAGGATATTGTATATGCATAAAAAAATTACATGTGCTGAATAGGATACAGAGAAAGGGAGACAAGAATTTACATATGTGATAACTTTAAAAAATCATGGAGAAATATTAAAATGAAAAGTTTACTAAATTTAAAACACATACTCTTGATAAAGAGGAAGACAAATACAAATATACACCATGCTTCCTATGAAAGGACTGTACTTCTATTCAGTTAGGTTTTTTTTTTTCTCCATGATATTAGGATTAGTAGTCAGAGTCTAGTAGGGTATGGGTTAGTGTCAGGGATTCAGTATTTCAAATGGAAAATAGGAAAATGAATCTAATGTGTATGCAAACATGTGATACACAAAAATCATCCCTCTCTTATCCAGAACAATGCCTTGACATAACCATCGCTAAAAGTAAGACACAATTAGAGGAGAGGAGTTAGAAAACCTGTGAATACATATGTGGAATAAAAAATGCTCAGGAGTTCACAACACTGGAGGTGGTAAAAGAGTTTACAAAAGTATGGGAGAGGGTAAACACTCCAGAAACATGGAGCTGTGCTGACCTAAAGACTTATTGAGAAACTTCCTCTGAGGTTAGGCACAAGAAATGTATGTATGGCAATATGTAAATCAATGGTTCTGCAACTGATGTGATTCTGCAATCTGTATATGGAATAAAAATGGGAGCTCATATCCCACTTGAATCAAAGTGTGAAATATGATATATCAAGAAGTATGTACTGTTTTGAACAACCTACAATGAAAATTAATTAAAAAAAGAAAAAGAAATATATGTAATTGTCAGGAGATTTAGCTTCGTTTATAGTGACACCAAAAATCTGGGTCTGCATCTATGTAACCTGGAGGACATGGTTGTTTATTTTTTAATGAACATGAGGCAGCAGGTCTGAATTCTCCCTTTGTAGGTAAACTGTTGCCACTGGGAGCTAAGTGTCTTCCCGTGTGGTCTGTGAAGCCATTTGGTCATCCTCCACTTTTCAGGGTGTTTCTTACTGCTGCACTGGGAATTTGGTATTTGCTTCACGAAATACAATATGTTCAACTGGGACACAATGCTGGAGGGAGTTCTGTCATGTGTGGTTGGTCAGGGTCGGAAAGAGAATGTACGAACCAGGCTTCTATCCCACATAGCTTTCCCCTTGACTATAGCAACTTGATTCTGAACATTGCCCTGAAACCTCTACATATAACAAGATGCCTTTACATATAAAGGTCTGCTGCCTGCACCATGTCAGTCGCAAGTTTTGGAAGCCAATGGAAGATCCAGGTGGTCCTACCAAAAATATTTATTTACACACCTACAGTCCACTGCTCTACACCCACTACCCAGCAGGCTCCAACTTACTGGCATTTCTGTTCTACACCATTTTCACGAAACTCAGTCAATCAAGGCACTGTTTGTTATACTCATGATCAGCAGCAGGATATCTAAAGGTTATCCAGTGCCACCTGGTCATGGGGATTTCAAAAATTTCATGGTATTAATCTAGTCATTTTTCAAGGATGAAGTTGGAGGCACTGTGTGTTTTATTTAATTCAGGAGCCATTAAATGGTGAGGAAGCTCATTTCAATGAAAGCTCTGGAGAACACTCACAGGCAAGCCTTCCCAAAGAGTGGCCAAAAGGACACATGAATCCAGGCCCATTGAGGTATACAATGTGAGGTCCATGTGTGTTTGGACTCTCAACTATGGCTACCAAGTCTTTAAGAATTAAATCATGTGATATCCTTGCTCAGAATCCCTGAGCTCTGTGGAAAGCCATCCTGGGCCTAGATCTCAGTTTCCAAAACCGATTCTCATGCGTGGTCTCCTAAAATCCCAACACTATTCATGGCAATACTTCTCTGAGGTCAGTTCCAGAACTCAGTCTCTAAGGGGAATCACACCAGAGTTCAAGCCCTGGTGGACCCAGTCATCTCTTCCAACTACCACACAAATTACCACAATTAAAACAAGAACCCTCCCATATGGCCCTCATCTTCTTTCATATAGACACTCATCATAATCTGGCTGGAGGTTTCCATGAGGGGCGCAGACCAAGACAGTGTCCCAAATAAGCTCCTTTGCCCCTCATTTGCCTAAAGTCAAGGTGGCCTGGACACCCATCCTGTGAACCAAAAGTGATCAAATAGGCCTGCCATTAATACTGCTCCAATTTGAGGACTACTGTCTGTGGGGTTTAGATTCTTTATGTGAATTTTAGTCATAAGAAAACCCAAGCACAATGGGCTAGGCTCTGCAGGTTTTGTAGAACTCTTTTGACCCAAAGGATCCCATTCTCACTTGATGGAGGTCAGGAACCTTACAGAGGAAGTCGAGAGACTTCATCCCAATAATTGTTCTTTTGGCGAATTTTCTTTTGGATGCACACATGGTAACTTTCTTTAGATCCATCAGGTGCTGAGAATCTAAGCCACAGCCACACACAGGGCCAAGGGCCTGATTCAGACACATCCCTTTCCAAAGCAATTAAGGAAAGTGCCACAGGTATGCCCATTCATTTCCATTTGAAAACTGTTTTCTTCAGGCTTCACAAAGGGGTGGCCTGAGGCAAAGACCTTCCTGACATTCAGGGCAACAGAACAATAGGTAAGCAAAAGGCCCAAAGCAGGATTTCTCCTCTGAGACTTTCCTGGTCACACTGATATCTGAGTTTTCTGAGATGCTCGCCATCACCTACAGCTATCCAGTACATGGCCATGTCACAGAGCTTGGAGGTGGTTCATATCTTGGACACAAAACCATGGGCCTATTCTTGAGATTGGCCGGAATTCAGGACGAAAATAGAAACTTAGGAAGGTAGCAGGTGTTGCTCATCGATAAGGCAAGCTACAGTCCATTCAAAAACGGGGCAATATGAATGCTGAGAAGCTTTCTACTAGACACGACATATCCATTGATGAATTCTCTTTTCTAATGTCTACAACCCCGGAAACAGTGGAATACACAGACATAGAAACACTCGCCCTGTGAAAAGACTTACTAGAAACAGTCCACTTCAAATGAAACAAACCGACTGTCCTACCTATTCTCAGAAAATGAGACAAAACCACAAACCCACAACCACACCCACAAAGGCACCTCCTTCCCCTAAGTAGGTCTGTGAATATCCAGAGTGTCCTCTGACTTGTGGGCCATAATATGTTCCCCCAAAATGGCCTTTCCTGTCTCAGATCTTGTCTCCTTGGCCAACTCTGTGAACTTCTTAGGAGCCAACGGTGAGCAACTACCTGCTTTCTCATGAAAAGCCCTGCATCCGAGCTTTCCTGGCATTTGGCCTTCGTCACATCTGTAGGTACCAAAAAATACTGACCCTGTCCTTGGTAAATCCAAACAAGTGAGACCACTGGGACTGGGACTTGGATTGGCTCTGTGTGCCTGGCTTCCTGGATCCCACGTTCAGAGAGTTCCATCACCAAGAAAGTGAGGTGAGGTCACTTCCTTCCTGAACTGAATGAGGGCACTGTCTTGGCAGCCACTTTGTCCTAACTGTTGCTTCCAAGGGTCCCAAGAGATTGAGGCTGCCCCTACTTCCTGTGACATTTTCACAAGTTAGAATGGTATATCAACCAAAGGCACCCAGGAATAGATCTCCACACAGGCCTGGTTTGGTCCATGATCTCTACATTAAAAAAATCTGATTCAGACACAACCTTTTATCCTGACCGGGTTGTTTGCCATGGAAGATGACTTTTGGTCTCTCAGGTCCTTTATTGCTTCCTACATCTTCTCCAGGGATCATTTCTGCATGGACCTTTGAGGTTCTCAGCAGGTGGAAGTTTTTCTACATTTCTGTATTGTAATATCAACTCCTTCCCTGCTCTTCTGTAAAGTTAGATTGAGGGAACAGTGTCCGGTTATGGTTAAAAACATGATCGATTTGGGTTAGAAATCATTTTGCTGGATGAATGATCGTATTGAGAACTTGCTATGTGTAGAAGAATATATAGGTGAAATATATGTATGAAAAAAGAAATCTAAGTCTGATTTGAAGCCCAGAAGGGCATTGGGCCCTTGATAGGGATACGTGGTGTTGAATTACGTTCTGCAGAGTTGTCTCAGATAAATCGATATACAATGGCATAGCACCTTGTACGTTGCATGAATTAATGTAGAAGGAACATCAAGTCAAAAAGGCATAGTCGGTAGTGAAAGGTTAATAAAATTAATAAAATAGGTACTTGTCACTTCCTGTTTTTCTGTATGCTTAACAAAACACTTTTGAAATCTTGAGAAATGTTTGCTAATCTTGTTCTAGAATGTACTGTTCCCAACAGCCGAACTGCAGAATGTACTCCCTCACTCGGTGTCATGCAAACCGCCCACTCGCCCTTACCCATCACTAAACTTCCCTCTCTTCCCTCTCCAAGGAAAGTATATAAGCTCTGCTTAAGCTGTTCTCAGAGGTCTCTGCTCTATTTAATTTAGCTCTGAGCTCCAGCATGCTGGACCACAAATAAACCCTTAGCTGTTGCATGAGACAGTCTCTTGATAGTATCTTCCTCTGACACTCGCCTGACCTTTACATATTGAGGTTCCACCGAGTTCCAGCAGTGGCGGAGGAGAGACCCCAACGGGCTCCTCTTGGAGCAAGTAAGGCGCCTCTTTCCGGTTTCAGGTTTCTTGTTAGGGCTTGGCAAAATTGCTGGCGATGAAGAGCCTGGGCTCTCTCCGACGGTGGCTGAGAGACGTGTCACAGAGACAAAGGGCACCTCTCTGGAGGACCCCGCAGAGAACTCGGGAAATCAAGGAACAATAGTCTTCTCGACTCAGTGATATTTTCTTTTAGATTCGTTGTTGCCATACCATTGGGTTTTGCCGGATACTCATTCCTGGTCTCAGTGTTGGACGTTCATTGCCTGTCTTTATGGTCTTGTCTTATCTGTGTCGTGTGTCCTTGCTTTTACTGTTTGTGGAACTTTCATTATGGAACAGAGCACGTCAATGCCTCTGTCCCTGACCCTTGATCACTGGACCAAAGTCCGCTTAAGGGCTCAGAATCTTTCTTTTTTTAGTAAAACGCTGGACCTGGCAGAATCTCTGTGCCTCAGAATGGCCCATCTTTGGAGTCGTATGGCCCCTAGAAGGATCTTTCTACTTCCCACTAATTTAAAAAGTCAGAGGTATTGTCTTTCAGCCAGCGCCACATAGCCATCCGGATCAACAGCCATATATCTTAACTTGGCAGGACCTCTGCAAATCTCCTCCTCCATGGGTGAAGCCTTTCCTTGCCCCTACCTCTGCTCCTACTCCTTCCCCCATGATCTCTCAAACCCTCTCAACCTCCTCTTCCTCCACCCTCTGTTCTCCCTGAGTCACAGATTTGACTCTACTGGACTCTTCTCCCCCTCCTTATCCCCTGCCCTCGTCCCCTAACACACAACACACTCTAAGTGATTCCGCTGCTGCTGACTAAGCCTCTCTACCATTGGAGGAAGCTAAGCCGGTAATAGGATCTGACAATGGACCGATGTTCATGGCCCAGGTAAGTCAGGGGTTAGCCAGGAACCTGGGGATTAATTGGAAGTTAAATTTTGCTTATAGACCACAGAGTTCAAGACAAGTAGAAAGAATGAATAGAACCATTAAAGAGACCTTAACGAAATTAAGCTTAGAGACCAGCATAGGATTGGACTATGCTCCTGCCTTATGCAATGTTTCATGCAAGAAAAAATCCCTTTGTTTCTTTGAGTAACCTTACCACGTGTGAAATTCTTTATGGTGGCCCATCTCCAGTAGGGGACCTAAGCCCAACTGTAAGACCTAAAGATCCTTTCCACACCCCCTTGCTTGACAGACTTAAATATCTTGAAAGAACTCAGTAATACCTGTGAAAACAGCTGGCCACTGCCTACCCAACTGGGAACCAGGGGATTCCACATCCATATCAAGTAAGAGATTTCATCTATGTAAGATGATATCAGGTGTCATCCCTGGTACCCCGCTGAAAAGGACCATACCAGGTGCTATTATAACACCTACAGTGGTAAACGTAAACAGAATCACTTCCAGGATCCATGCCTCTCATCTCAAGCCTGCTCCCTGTACAGAATCTTTCTGGAAACTGAAAAAGACTGGTAACAGTTTCAAATTGTGTATTCGCAATGTGAATAAGGTTATATACTCTCCCCTTGGCTACAAGTAGTCCTAACCCTCATCAGCCCATTAAGCAGTGATGGCTGATCACAAATCCTACTGGAAAAGAAGTATGGTCTATCTCGCATACAGCCCCCTTAGGGACCTGGTGGCCATCTCTCCACCCAGACATTTGTTAGCTGGCTATAGGTATTTCCTATTGTGATATCACTGATGAAGAGGATCCCACTAAAATACCATTAAATCCCTTCTGTACCATAGATAATGGAAACAAACATTATGGATGTAGGGACACGCAAGCCAGATGCAGGTTGGCTAGTCTAGATTACTAAGTTTGCCTGGCAGACTATCAAAGCCACAAAGAGTAACGGCTGTGTGGGGGAAAAGCCGACTTTTTCTGTATGTCATGGGAATGTGTGCATACAGGGGCTGCCTGATGGAACCCCAATTCTTCATCAAATTCAGTACACAGCATTGGCCACATTACCAATTAGACAACCAAAAACTATGGCACCCAGAGGGGTCTCTAGATCCTCAAATTTTGCATGACCTTTTTGACTTCTTCAAGTGCTCAAAAGAGTGAAAGGAAATTCCCCTATGTGGAAGCCTATTCCCTCCTTCACTCACATCCTGAACTATGCTTCTCCAATAGATCATTATCCTCAGCCTTCTGCTCCAGACCCTCTGCTGTCACTCCCATCTCAGCAACTTGATTTCTCCCCTCCAATAACTAGATCAGAAACCCAAAGCTCCACCAGTTCTCTGACCATAGCCCCCTTGGTGAGGTAGCAGGTACATAGGTACCGCTCCACCGACTCATTCCTCTCATCTCCTGTCAGTGCCCTCACCGGGTCCCACCAGGTCCTCTTACCAGCTAACCCAATGCTCAAACGAGCTGAGGAGAGCCCTGAGACCCTTATCCAAGATGTAATATAATTGGCCTTTAAAGTTGCTTTGTCATCACTGAAAACAGGTTACTAAAATTTAAAGTCCCTCACAGGATTTTGGGATCCTCACTCCCGTCTTTCACTCTGCTCTACCTGATCTACTGCTCAAGTTTGCTGCTAGGAAATTCCAAATACCCTTTCGCATTATTCTTTTACATCTCTCTTTTCCCTCATTCTCAGATCCTCGGAGGTGCTCTCAGCCCCAACTTCCCCATCTTTCCCCCTCTGTACCAGGTCCACAGAAAAGTCTTAAATGACCTTCTTCAGAAGTCTTCACCATGGCTGAGTTTTGAACTTTCAGCCAAAGAGTCCCAATAAAGACTTTAATGTAGATAAACATTCTCTTTTGTATTGCCCTGTTCTACTTGGCCACTGGCTAAAAATCTCAGTACTTCTAAGCTAGACAACCTCTAACTAGTTTTTCACAAAATATGTGAACAAGTCCTCTGGCCTTCAGCTGGGGCTTCACAGAGATGGCTACATTTCTAAGATAAAGAAATTACCAACCGGGCTCCATGGTAACAGCTGGCAGGGGAAAAATAAGAAAGGGAAGAAAAAGCTCTCCTCCTCCCAGATGTCCTTGAAAAGTTAACTTGCCCAGAATAGAAGGAAAAACAGAAACAAATACTGCTTTTTTAAACTTCTGAAGACTGTGAACTTCTGAGCCCCATGCCTTATATGTTGGGTACAAATTTCTGAAACTACCTAAACTTGAGTTTCAGGGGATTAATTGATTACAATAGAAGCAATGAACTCTGAAACCGGTTGCAACCAAATAGGACTGTTTCCCTCTCTTGAGTGCTATCTTAGGTGCCTTGCTTTGTCAGTGCCTACAACAGCATAATTCTATATACTTAAACATCGTTTATGTTTTCATGAAATGATCAAGATATGTGATAATTTGTGTAATGGTGCAGATGTTTCCCAGAGTGCTCTATCATGACGCAGGTTCATTTGAGGATCAAATAGGGGAGGCATACAACCGGTTCCACTGGGAACATATATCCCTCACTTTAGCCATCCTATTAGGAATAGGAGTTGCTGCACGGGTGGGCAGAGGAACCAGTGGCATTGTCCATGGGACACAAAAGATGACCCAATTAGAAGCAGCAATAGAGCAAAAGTAAGATATTAGAAACCTCCTTCAGGGCTTTGCATGAAACTTTAACCTCTCTCTCTAAAGTGGTTTTACAGAACAGTTGAGGGTTGGACCTCCTCTTCATTAGAGAAGGGGGCCTTTGTGCTGCATTGAGGGAAGAATGTTGTTTTTATGCTGACTAT
This sequence comes from Callospermophilus lateralis, assembly GCF_048772815.1. Classification (NCBI taxonomy): domain Eukaryota; kingdom Metazoa; phylum Chordata; class Mammalia; order Rodentia; family Sciuridae; genus Callospermophilus; species Callospermophilus lateralis. The sequence continues at coordinate 383,848 of NW_027510929.1, forward strand.
ACTGGAGTTGTAATAAAATCTATGAGTAAATTTAAAAGACACCTTGAAGAGCATCAACAAGTGAGAGAGGCCAAAAAGGGTGGCTTGAGTCTTGGTTCACACAGTCCCCCTGGTTAACTACGTTTTTATCAACCCTGGCCGGTCCAATAATAATCCTCATATTATTGCTAACTATAAAACCCTGTTTGCTCAACCGTGTAATGTCTTTTCTCCAGGCTCAAATTGGAGGAGTTAAATTTATGGTAATACTCCACTAGCAGACATTGAATGTGACACCCTCCAATGATCATTTTTATGATTAAAATTAGCCAGAAGAAGAAGTGGGGAATGAAATATTAATAAAATAGGTACTTGTCACATCTTGTTTTTCTGTATGCTTAACAGAACACTGTTGAAATCTTGAGAAATGTTTGCAAATCTTGTTCCCAGAATGTTCTATACCCAGCTGCCAAATTGCAGAATGTACTCCCTCTCCCAGTTGCATGCAAACCGCCCACTCGCCCTGACCCATCAATACAATTCCCTCCCTTCCCTCTCCAGGGAAAGTATATAAGGTCTACTTCAGCTATTCTCAGGGCTATCTGCTCTATTCAGGTGAGCTCTGAACCCCAGCCTGCTGGACACCCAATAAACCGTTTGATGTTGCATGAGATAGTCTGTTGGTAGTCTCCTCCTCTGAAGCTCGCACCACATTTACTTGGATGATTAAATGTAGAAGAGAACATCCAGTCAAAAAGGGATAGTCTGTAGCATTACGAAGATAGTCAATAAGTTTAGGAAGAAGGGTGAGTATAAGATTTGGAACAAAAGTTTCTTAGCAATAGGATTTCGATTAGAGAGTGAATGTAAATGTCAGCACAGGTGAAGAGTCAGTCACAATGATGAACTGGGGAAAATATGTAGGAAAGCATATATCAATATAGACATTACAAAATCAGGCAGAGTATAAAGTGAGTGATAGGATTAGACATTTTGAACAGGGTTGAGTTTAAATATATAATCTTAGGAAGAAACAAATATGTAGTCACAAATAGGATTGACATTTGAGAGCACTGGGCAAATTTCAGGTAGATGAATATTTCTGAGAATAATCTTGTGAATAGTTGATTATAAATCCACATACATGAACATGAATGAATTTAGGGAGTGAATATAAGACACATATATTTCATATTTTGAAAAATCTGGAGAGTGTTATATATATATATATATATATATATATATATATATATATATATACATATACATGTACATATATATACATATACATAAAACACACACACAGACAAAAAAGTAGCAATATATATGTCAATCAAAATTCATTATAAAATATATACCATCCACAGATCTAAAAATATTCATTTTACTGAACATGGATTTATGTATAATGCTGTTCAACTAGCAAGCTCACCCATAGGTTGAATATTCAGTTCCAACAGGGTTTAGTAGGAGTGATCTCTTCTAACAATTTGTATCTGCCAAGTCAGCCACCTCACAAGAATGTACGTGTGGTACCAGATAGGAATCTATATGTGCATATAAGAATACAGAGAAAGGGAGACAGGAATTCACATATTTGTTAACCTTAAAAATACTAGGACAACTATTTCAACAAACAATTGACTAGATTTATAACTCCAACTCTGTATCATGCAAAAGGCAAGTCCATCTATACACCATGCCTACTCTGAACTGCTTGTATTTCTATTCTTTATGGGTTATTTTTCTCCATCATATTAGGATTAGTAGTCAGAGTCTGGTAGGGTATGGGTTAGAGTCAGGTATTCAGTATTTTGAATTGAAAATAGGACACTGAATCCAATGTGTATGCAAATATATGCTACGGAAAAATCTTCCCACTCTCCTCCAGAACAATGCCTTGACATTACCTTCACCCCAAGTAAGACACAATTAGAGGAGAAGAGTTAGAAAATCTGTGAATACATATCTAGAATGGAAAATGCTCCAGATTTCACATCTTTGGAGGTGGTAGAGGAGTTTCCAAAAGTAAGAGACAGGGTAAACACTCCACAAACATGGAGCTCTGCTGGCCAAAAGACTTTTTGAGAATCTGCCTCTGAGGTTGGGCACTTGAAATATATGTTGTTGTCAGGAGCTTTAGCTTTATTTGTAGTGAAACCATCAAAGCTGGATCTGCATCTATGTGACCTGGAGGAAATGGTTACTTATTTTCAAATAAAAATGAGGCAGCAGTGATGAATTCTCTTTTTGTAGGTAAACTTTGGCCACTGAGGGCTAAGGGTCTTCCCGTGTGGACTGTGAAACCAATGGTCATCCTCCAATTTTCGTGGTGTTTCTTGCTGCTGTACTGGGAGTTTGGTATTTGCTTCATGAAATACAACGAGTTCAAATGGGACACAGTGCTGAAGGGAGTTCTGTCAGGTGTGGTTGGCAGGGTCTCCAGGAGAATGCACCAACCAGGGTTCTATCTCAAGTAGCTTGCCCCCTTGACAATTACAACATGATACTGAACATTGCTCTGAAACCTCTCCATATAAAAATATGCCTTTACATATATGGGTGTGATGGTTGCACCATGTCAGTCACAGCCATTTGGAAGCCAATGGAAGATCCACATGGCCCCACCACAGATGTTTTATCACACATTTGCATAACACAGCTCTAGGCCCACTACTTACCAGGCCCCAACTTACTGGCATCTCTGTTCTACACCATTTTCATGAAACCCAGTCAATCAAGGCCCTGTCTGTTATACTCATGATCATCAACAGGACATCAAAGGTCCTCCAGTGCCAGCTGGTCATCGGAATTTCTAAAATTTCATGGTAATTATCTAGCATTTTTTCACAGATGCATTTGGAGGCAATGTTGGTTTCAATTCATTCAGGAACCATTAAATGGTGAGGAAGCTAATTTCAGGGAAATCTCTGGAGCACTCTCACAGGCAAGTCTACCCAAAGAGTGGCCAAAAAGTCACATGAAGCCAGGCCCATTGAGGTCTACAAAGCGAGGTCCAAGTGTGTTTTGAATCTCAATTATGCCTGCCAAGTCTTTCAGAATAAAATCATGTAATATCCTGGCTGTGATTCCCAGTGTTCTGTGGAAAGCCACTCTGGGCCTTGATCCCAGGTTCCCAATGGCAACTCTCATTCCTGGCCTCCTAAAATCCCCACACAATTCATGTCAATACTTCTCTGAGGTCAGTTCCAGAACTCAGTCTCTAAGGGGAATCACAGCAGAATTCATGCCCAGGTGGACCCAGTCATCTCTTCCAACTGCCACACAAATGACCACAATTATAACCAAAACACTCCTACATGGCCCTCATCTTCTACCATAAAGATACTCATCATAACATCTGGATGGAGGTTTTCATGAGAGGCACATCCCAAGACAGTGTCCAAAATAAGCTCCCTTGCCCCTCATTTGCCGAATGACAGGGTGGCTTGGACACCCTTCCTGTGAACCAGGAGTGATCAAATAGGCCTGCCCTTAATACTGCTTCGCTTCTCCAATTTGAGCCTCTCTGACTGTGGGGTCTAGATTCTTTTTGTGAATTGGAGTCATGAGAAAAGCCAAGCACCTCTGCAAAGATTTGAAGAACTCATTTCACCCAAAGGATCCCTATTCTGACATGATGGATTTCAGAAACCTAACAAAGGAAGGCAATATACTTCATGCACATTGATTGAACGTTTTTCCATTTTGGTTTAGATGCACATATGGGATCTTTCTTTACATCCATCAGGTGCTGAGAATCTAAGTCACAGCCTAAAACAGGGCAAAGGGCCTGAATCAGACACATCGTTTTTGAATGAAATTAAGCAAAGAGCCACAGGTGATGCACATTCATTTCCATTTGAAAACTGTTTTCTTCAGGCTTAACAAAGGGGTTGCATGAGACATAGACCTTTCTGATATTCAGGGCAACAGAACAATAGGTAAGCAAAAGGCCCAAAGCAGGGTATCTCCACTGAGACTTTCCTGGTCACACTGATATCTGAGTTTTCTGAGATGCGGGCCATTCCATTCAGGTATCCAGTACATGGCCATGTCAAAGACCTTGGATTTGGTACGTATCTTGGACATATAACCATGAGCCTATTCTAGAGAGTGGCCAGAATTCAGGAAGAAAACAGGGACTTAGGAAGGTATTAGGTGTTGCCCGTGCATAAGGCAAGCCACACTCCATTCATAAATTGGGCAGGATGAATGCTGGGAAGCTTTGTACTAGACATGACACATCCATTGCTGCATTCTCTTTTCTCATGTCTACTACCACAGGCACAGTGGGATACACAGACATGGAAACCCTCACCTCGTCAAACGACTTACCAGAAACAGTTCACTCCAAAACAAACAAACCGCCATTCCTACCTATTTTCAGAACATGAGACAAACCACAAACCCACACCCACTCCCAAAAAGGCACCTCCTTCCCCAAGTAGCTGTGTGACTAACCAGAGTGTCCTCTGACTGGTGGCCATACTCTGTTCTTCTGAAATGGCCTGTCCTCTCTCAGATCTGTTTTCCTTGGCGAACTCTGTAAAGTTGTAAGGAAAAAATGGAGAGCTACTACCTGCTTTCTCAGGAAAGTTCCCTCTTCAGAGCTCTCCAGGCATTTGGTAATCCTCACTTCAGTAGGAACCAAGAATGACTGACTTTATCCTTGCTAAATCCAAACAAGTGAGCCCACTGGGACTGGGACTGAAACTGCCTCTGGGTGCCTGGCTCCTTGGATACAAAGTTCAGAGAGTTCCATCACCAAGGAAATGAGGTATGTCACATTCTTTGGAACTGAATGAGGTCACTGCCTTGGCAAAGGTATATCTTATGATGTGCAAAAACTGAAGAAATAATAATGTACCAGTGTCGAATACAAATGAATGACAAATTACATATCATGTCCCATAGGATTCTACTTGCATTGATGTTAGACTGCGTCAGTTACTGTAGAATAATTAGGATTTGTATGCACCATTCACTGAAGTTAGTTTTCAGTACTAGGAAACAAATATGTATTTCAGGTGGATGAATATTTCTGATTATAATCTTGTGAAAAGTGGATTATAAATCCACATACATGAACATGAATGAATTTAGAGAGTGTATATTAGACACATATATTTCATATTTTGAAAAATTGGAGAGTATATCTACATCTATATCTACATCTATACACACACACACACACACACACACACACAAAACTCACAGACATTAAAAAGTACCAATATAAATGCCAATTGAAATTCATCAGTAAATATATATCATCCACAAATGCAAAAATATTTATTTTACTGAACATGAGTTAATGTATAATGTTGTTCTACTAGGACGCTCTCCTATAGGTTGAATTTTCATTTCCAACAGCATTAAGGAGGAGTGAACACTTCTCACAATTTGTATCTGCCAAGACAGCCACCTCACAAAAATGTATGTGTGATACCTGGTAGGATTCTATATATGCATATAAATATACATGTGTGAATAGGCTACAGAAAAGGGAAACAAGAATTCACATATTTGTTAAGTTTAAAAACACATGGAGAATATTTCAATTAAAATTTGACTAGATTTATAACTCCTACCTTATATAATGCATATGTCAAGTCCAACTATACAACATGTCTCCTCTGAAGTGCTTGTATTTCCATTGTGTTGGGTTAATTTTCTCCATTATATTAGGATGAATAGTCTGAGACTACTAGGTATGGGTTAGTGTCAGGGATACAGTATTTCGAATGGAAAATTGGAAAATGAACCCAATGTGTATGTAAATATATGCTGCATAAATATCCTTCCGCTCTCATCCAGAACAATGCCTTGACATTACCTTCACCCCAAGTAAGACACAATTAGAGGAGAAGAGTTACAAAATCAGTGAATACATATCTGGAATGGAAAATGCTCAGGAGTTCACAACCTTGGAGGTGGTAGAGGAGTTTCCAAAACTAAGGGACAGCTTAAACACTCCACAAACATGGAGCTCTGCTGGCCTAAAAACTTTTTGAAAAACTGCCTCTGAGCTTCCACACTTGAAATATATGTTGTTTTCAGGAGATTTGGATTCCTCTGTAGTGAGACCATCAAAGCTGTGTCTGCATCTATGTGACCTGGAGGACATGGTTTCTTATTTTCCAATGAACAAGATGAAGCAGTGCTGAATCCTCTCTTTGTAGGTAAACTGAGGCCACTGGGGACTAAGTGTCTCCCCGTGTGGACTGTGATGCCATTTGATCCTCCTCCAATTTGTGGTGTTTTTGCTGCTGCACTGTGAGTTTGGTATTTGTTTCATGAAATACTAGGAGCTAAACTGGGACACAGTGCTGGAGGAGGTTCTGTCACGTGTGTTGGGTCAGGGTCTGCAAGAGAATGCACCAACTAGGCTCCTATCTCTCACAGCTTGCCCCATTGCCCCCTTGTCCATATCAACCTGATTCTTAATTTTCCTCTGAAAACTCTCCATATAAAAAGATGCCTTTACATATAAGGGTCTGCTAGCTGCACCTTGTAAGTTACAAGCCATTTGGAATCCAATGGTAGATCCTAATGGCCCTACCACGGATGTTTTATCAAACACCTCCCCACCACTGCTCTAGACCCACTACTCAGCAGGCTCCAACTTACTGGCATCTCTGTTCTACACCATTTTCATGAAACTCAGTAAATCAAGGCACTGTCTGGTATACTCATGATGAGCAACAGGACATCCAATATTTCTCCAGTGCCACCTGGTCATAGGAATTTCAAAAATTTCATGGTATTTATCTAGCCATTTTTCAAGCATGAAGTTGGAGGCACTGTGGGTTTCAGTTCATTCAGCAAACATTAAATGGTGAGGAAGCTCATTTCAATGAAATCTCTGGAGCACTCTCACAGGCACGGCTTCCCAAAGAGTGGACAAAAGGTCACATTAGGCCAGGCCCATTGAGGTCTACAATGTGAGGTCCATGTGTGTTTTGACTCTCAACTATGGCTGCCATTACTTTAAGAATAAAATCATGTGATATCCTTGCTGAGATTCCCAGGCCTCTGTGGAAATCCACCCGGGGCCTAGGTCTCAGTTTCGAAGAGTGACTTTCATGCGTGGCCTCTTAAAATCCCAACAAAATTCATGGCAATGCTTCTCTGAGTTCAGTTCCAAAACCCAGTCTCTAAGGGGAATCACACCAGAGTTCAAGCCCACGTGGATCCAGTCATTTTTTCCAATGCAACACAAATGACCAAAATTAAAACCAAAACACTCCCACATGGCCTTCATCTTATTCCATATAGTCAATCATCTTAACCTCTGGCTAGAGGTTTCCATGAGGGGCGCAGCCCAAGACAGTGTCCAAAATCAGCTCGTTTGCCCCTCATTTGCCTAAAGTCAGGGTAGCCTGGACACCGTTTCTGTGAACCAGGAGTGAACAAATAAGCCTGCCGTTAATACTTCTTTGTTTCTCCAATTTGAGGCCTACTGATTTTAGGTATCGATTCTTTAGGTGATTTAGAGTCATGCAAAACACAAGCACCTCTGCAGGGCTTTGAAGAACTCATTTGACCCAAAGAATCCCTATTGTCATTTGATGGATTGCAGGAACCTAACAGAGGAAGGCAAGAGACTTCATCCACAATGAATGATATTTTTTGCCATTTTGGTTTTGGAAGCTCACATGGGATCATTCTTAAGATCCATCAGGTGCTGAGAATCTAAGTCACAGCCACACACAGGTCCAAGAGGCTGATAAAGAGCCACAGGTGAGGCCCATTCATTTCCATTTGAAAACTGTTTTCTTCAGGCTTCACAAAGGGGTGGCCTGAGGCAAAGACCTTCCTGAAATTCAGTGCAACACAACAATAAGTAAGCAAAAGGCCCAAAGCAGGGTTTCTGCACTGAGCCTTTGGTGGTCACACTGATATCTGAGTTTTTTGAGATGCTCGCCATTCTCTTCAGCTATCCAGTACATGGCCATGTCACAGAGCTTGGAGGTGGTACATATTTTGGACACAAATCCATGAGCCTATTCTGGAGAGTGGCCAGAATTCACGAAGAAAACAACAACTTAGAAAGATAGCAGGTGTTGCACATTGATAAGACAAGCTGCAGTCCATTCATATATTGGGCAGGATGAATTATGGGAAGATTTATACTAGACAGGACACATCCATTAATGCATTCTCTTTTCTAATGTCTACAACAACGGACAGAGTGGGATACACAGAAAGAGAAACACTCGCCATGTCAAATGACTTACTAGAAACTGTCCACTCCAAACCAAACAAACCGCCTTTTTTATCTATTCTCAGAACATGAGACAAAACAACAAACCCACACCCACTCCCACAAAGGCACCTCCTTCCCCCAAGTACGTCTGTGACTATCCGGAGTGTCCTCTGACTGGTGGCCATACTATGTTCCCCCGAAATGGCCTGTCTTCTCTCAGATCTTGATTCCTTGACCAACACTGTGAAGATGTCAGGAAAAAGTGGTTAGCCACTACCTGTTTTCTCAGGAAAGGTCCATCTTCAGAGCTCTCCTGGCATTTGGCCATCCTCACATCATTAGGTACCAAGAAAACTGACTCTGTCCTTGGTAAATCCAAACAAGTGAGCCCACTGGGACTGGGACTGGGACTGCCTCTGGGTGTCTGGCTTCTTGGATACCAAGTTCAGAGAGTTCCATCACCAAGGAAATGAGGTATTTCACATTCTTTGGAACTCAATGAGGTCACTGCCTTGGCAACCACTTTGTCCTAACAGTTGCTTCCAAGGGTAACATAAGATGGAGGTTGCCAGAACTTCCTGTGACACTTTCATAAGGTAGAATGTATATCACCATTGGCACCCGGGAACAGCTGTCCACTCAGCCCTGGTTTGGTCCATCTTCTGTACAATAAGAAGAGAGAGAGGCAGATTCAGACACATCCCTTCATCCTGACCAGGTTGTTTGCCATGGAAGATGACTTTTGCTCTCTCAGGTGCTTCATACCTGCCTACAACTTCTCCAGGTACCATTTGTGCATGGACATTTGAGGTTCTCATCAGGTTGAAGGTCCCCAACTTTCCTGTATTGTAAGAACCACTCTGTCTCTGCTCTTCTGTAAAATGATTGAGGGAACAGTGTATACTTGGGGTTAAAAACAGGTTTGATTTGGATTACGAGTGATTCTGTGTGATGAATAATGGTATTGGGAACCTGCAATATTTACAAGAATATAGAGGTGAAATATAAGTAGGAAAACAGAAATCTAGGTATGATTTGAAGCCCAGAAGGGTTTTGCCCTTGATTGGGATACTTAGCTTTGAATGATGTTCTGCAAAGATGCCTCAGGTAATTCGATATACAATGGCATAGGACCTTGTACATTGGATGATTGAATTTAGAAGAGAACATCCAGTCAAAAAGGGATATTCAGTAGGATTAGGAAGATAGTCGGTAGGTTTAGGAAGAAGAGTGAGTATCGAATTTGGACCAAAAGTTCTTTAGCAATAGACTTTCGGTTGTTGAGTGAATGTAAATGTCAGCACACATGAAGAGTCAGTCACTATGTTGAACTGGGGAAAATATGTAGAAAAGCAGATATCAATAGAAACATTACGAAATCAGGCAAAGTATAAAGTGAGTGATAGAATTAGACATTTTCAACAGGGTTGAGTTTGAATATATAAATTAGGAAAAAAACAAATATGTAGTCACCAATAGGATTGACAATTGACAGCATTAGGCAACCTGGACATGGATGTTTTTAGAAATCCATGTTCACTTTCCATTTAGGCTTTGGTACAATCATAAGTGTGACCTTTCCATTTTTTGTCCAGAATATTACTGTGATAATGAGGTGACATGAGTATTTCTTTCACCATTTCTGGGAGCAATATATTGAAGATGTAAAATGAGAATCGGGGGTACAAAGAGGTGTACCCTGTTTCTATGAACATAGAGAAAAAGCATGAATAGACCATACTGTGAATAAATAATATAACTTTTTTGAACTTTAAATAATGAATTGAACTGATATCTGAAAAATTAAAGGAAATCGTATATTGATATACAATCATTCATTCCAACCAGGTATATATGTAATGGAAATATTTGTGTTTAGGTTTATCATATAGAGTGTGTGAGTATTGCTTCAAAATGATTATGGAAATTCAAAATAATGTGTTTGGAAAGAAGTCTCATGAAAAGACCAGTCAAGAATACCCTGACAATACATGTGTTCTGAAGCAAGAAGTGGTTAAAGTTGAAACAAATTCTTATTAATTTGTGAACTTGTGGATGAAATGTATATCCTGTGATGTGCAAAAACTGAAGAAACAATAATGTACCAGTGTCGAATACAAATGAATGACAAATTACATATCATGTCCCATAGGAGTCTACTTGCATTGATGTTAGACTGGGTCAGTTACTGTAGAATAATTAGGATTTGTATGCACCATTCACTGAAATTAGTTTTCAGTACTAGGAAACAAATATGTATTTCAGGTGGATGAATATTTCTGATTATAATCTTGTGAAAAGTGGATTATAAATCCACATACATGAACATGAATGAATTTAGAGAGTGTATATTAGACACATATATTTCATATTTTGAAAAATTTGGAGAGTATATCTATATCTATATCTGTATATACACACACACACAAACAACACTCACAGACATTAAAATTACCAATATAAATGCCAATCGAAATTCATCAGTAAATATGTATCATCCACAAATGCAAAAATATTTATTTTACTGAACATGAGTTAATGTATAATGTTGTTCTACTAGGACGCTCTCCTATAGGTTGAATTTTCATTTCCAACAGCATTTAGGAGGAGTGAACACTTCTCACAATTTGTATCTGCCAAGACAGCCACCTCACAAAAATGTACGTGTGATACCTGGTAGGATTCTATATATGCATATAAATATACATGTGTGAATAGGCTACAGAAAAGGGAAATAAGAATTCACATATTTGTTAAGCTTAAAAACACATGGAGAATTTTTCAAATAAATTTGACTAGATTTATAACTCCTACCTTATATAATGCAAATGTCATGTCCAACTATACAACATGTCTCCTCTGAAGTACTTGTATTTCTAATGTGTTGGGCTAATTTTCTCCATTATATTAGGATGAATAGTCTGATTCCACTAGGTATGGGTTAGTGTCAGGGATTCAGTACTTCGAATGGAAATTTGGAAAATGAATCCAATGTGTACGTAAAAATATGCTGCACAAATATCCTCCCGCTCTCATCCAGAACAATGCCTTGACATTACCTTCACCCCAAGTAAGACACAATTAGAGGAGAAGAGTTACAAAATCAGTGAATACATATCTGGAATGGAAAATGCTCAGGAGTTCACAACTTTGGAGGTGGTAGAGGAGTTTCCAAAACTAAGGGACAGGGTAAACACTCCACAAACATGGAGCTCTGCTGGCCTAAAAACTTTTTGAGAAAATGCCTCTGAGCTTCCACACTTGAAATATATGTAGTTTTCAGGAGATTTGGCTTCCTCTGTAGTGAGACCATCAAAGCTGGGTCTGCATATATGTGACCTGGAGGACATGGTTTCTTATTTTCCAAAGAACAAGATGAAGCAGTGCTGAATCCTCTCTTTGTAGGTAAACTGAGGCCACTGGGGACTTAGTGTCTCCCCGTGTGTACTGTGATGCCATTTGGTCCTCCTCCACTGTTTGTGGTGTTTTTGCTGCTGCACTGTGAGTTTGGTATTTGTTTCACGAAATACTAGGAGCTAAACTGGGACACAGTGCTGGAGGGAGTTCTGTCACGTGTGGTGGGTCAGGGTCTGCAAGAGAATGCACCAACTAGGCTCCTATCTCTCACAGCTTGCCCCATTGCCCCCTTGTCCATATCAACCTGATTCTTAATTTTCCTCTGAAAACTCTCCATATAACAAGATGCCTTTACATATAAGGGTCTGCTGGCTGCACCATGTCAGTTACAAGCCATTTGGAATCCAATGGTAGATCCACATGGCCCTACCACGGATGTTTTATCAAACACCTCCCCACCACTGCTCTAGACCCACTACTCAGCAGGCTCCAACTTACTGGCATCTCTGTTCTACACCATTTTCATGAAACTCAGTAAATCAAGGCACTGTCTGGTATACTCATGATGAGCAACAGGACATCCAATGTTTCTCCAGTGCCACCTGGTCATAGGAATTTCAAAAATTTCATGGTATTTATCTAGCCATTTTTCAAGCATGAAGTTGGAGGCACTGTGGGTTTCAGTTCATTCAGCAAACATTAAATGGTGAGGAAGCTCATTTCAATGAAATCTCTGGAGAACTCTCACAGGCACGGCTTCCCAAAGAGTGGACAAAAGGTCACATTAGGCCAGGCCCATTGAGGTCTACAATGTGAGGTCCATGTGTGTTTTGACTCTCAACTATGGCTGCCATTTCTTTAAGAATAAAATCATGTGATATCCTTGCTGAGATTCCCAGGCCTCTGTGGAAATCCACCCGGGGCCTAGGTCTCAGTTTCCAAGAGCGACTTTCATGCGTGGCCTTTTAAAATCCCAACAAAATTCATGGCAATGCTTCTCTGAGTTCAGTTCCAAAACCCAGTCTCTAAGGGGAATCACACCAGAGTTCAAGCTCACGTGGACCCAGTCATTTTTTCCAATGCAACACAAATGACCAAATTAAAACCAAAACACTCCCACATGGCCTTCATCTTATTCCATATAGTCAATCATCTTAACCTCTGGCTGGAGGTTTCCATGAGGGGCGCAGCCCAAGACAGTGTCCAAAATCAGCTCGTTTGCCTCTCATTTGCCTAAAGTCAGGGTAGCCTGGACACCGTTTCTCTGAACCAGGAGTGAACAAATAAGCCTGCCGTTAATACTTCTTTGTTTCTCCAATTTGAGGCCTACTGATTTTAGGTATCGATTCTTTAGGTGATTTAGAGTCATGCGAAAACACAAGCACCTCTGCAGGGCTATGAAGAACTCATTTTACCCAAAGAATCCCTATTGTCATTTGATGGAGTGCAGGAACCTAACAGAGAAGGCAAGAGACTTCATCCACAATGAATGATATTTTTTGCCATTTTGGTTTTGGAAGCTCACATGGGATCATTCTTAAGATCCATCAGGTGCTGAGAATCTAAGTCACAGCCACACACAGGTCCAAGAGGGTGATAAAGACACATCCCTTTCCAAAGCAATTAAGCAAAGAGCAACAGGTGAGGCCCATTCATTTCCATTTGAAAACTGTTTTCTTCAGGCTTCACAAAGGGGTGGCCTGAGGCAAAGACCTTCCTGACATTCAGTGCAACACAACAATAAGTAAGCAAAAGGCCCAAAGCAGGGTTTCTGCACTGAGACTTTCCTGGTCACACTGATATCTGAGTTTTCTGAGATGCTCGCCATTCTCTTCAGCTATCCAGTACATGGCCATGTCACAGAGCTTGGAGGTGGTACATATTTTGGACACAAATCCATGAGCCTATTCTGGAGAGTGGCCAGAATTCAGGAATAAAACAACAACTTAGAAAGATAGCAGGTGTTGCACATCGATAAGACAAGCTGCAGTCCATTCATATATTGGGCAGGATGAATTATGGGAAGATTTATACTAGACAGGACACATCCATTAATGCATTCTCTTTTCTAATGTCTACAACAACGGACACAGTGGGATACACAGAAACAGAAACACTCGCCGTGTCAAATGACTTACTAGAAACTGTCCATTCCAAACCAAACAAACCGCCTTTCCTATCTATTCTCAGAACATGAGACAAAACAACAAACCCACACCCACTCCCACAAAGGCACCTCCTTCCCCCAAGTAGGTCTGTGACTATCCGGAGTGTCCTCTGACTGGTGGGCCATACTATGTTCCCCCGAAATGGCCTGTCTTCTCTCAGATCTTGTTTCCTTGACCAACTCTGTGAAGATGTCAGGAAAAAGTGGTTAGCCACTACCTGTTTTCTCAGGAAAGGTCCATCTTCAGAGCTCTCCTGGCATTTGGCCATCCTCACATCATTAGGTACCAAGAAAACTGACTCTGTCCTTGGTAAATCCAAACAAGTGAGCCCACTGGGACTGGGACTGGGACTGCCTCTGGGTGCCTGGCTTCTTGGATACCAAGTTCAGAGAGTTCCATCACCAAGGAAATGAGGTATGTCACATTCTTTGGAACTGAATGAGGTCACTGCCTTGGCAACCACTTTGTCCTAACAGTTGCTTCCAAGGGTAACATAAGATGGAGGTTGCCCCTACTTGCTGTGACACTTTCATAAGGTAGAATGTATATCACCATTGTCACCCGGGAACAGCTCTCCACTCAGCCCTGGTTTGGTCCATCTTCTGTACAATAAGAAGAGAGAGAGGCAGATTCAGACACATTACTTCATCCTGACCAGGTTGTTTGCCATGGAAGATGACTTTTGCTCTCTCAGGTGCTTCATACCTGCCTACAACTTCTCCAGGTATCATTTGTGCATGGACATTTGAGGTTCTCATCAGGTGGAAGGTCCCCAACTTTCCTGTATTTTAAAAACCACTCTGTCCCTGCTCTTCTGTAAAATGATTGAGGGAACAGTGTATACTTGGGGTTAAAAACAGGTTTGATTTGGGTTACGATTGATTCTGTGTGATGAATAATGGTATTGGGAACCTGCAATATTTACAAGAATATAGAGGTGAAATATAAGTAGGAAAACAGAAATCTAGGTATGATTTGAAGCCCAGAAGGGTTTTGCCCTTGATTGGGATACTTAGCTTTGAATGATGTTCTGCAAAGATGCCTCAGATAATTCCATATACAATGGCATAGGACCTTGTACATTGGATGATTGAATTTAGAGAGAACATCCAGTCAAAAAGGGATATTCAATAGGATTAGGAAGATAGTCGGTAGGTTTAGGAAGAAGAGTGAGTAAAGTATTTGGACCAAAAGTTCTTTAGCAATAGACTTTCGGTTGTTGAGTGAATGTAAATGTCAGCACATATGAAGAGTCAGTCACTATGTTGAACTGGGGAAAATATGTAGAAAAGCAGATATCAATAGAAATATTAGGAAATCAGGCAAAGTATAAAGTGAGTGATAGAATTAGACATTTTCAACAGGGTTGAGTTTGAATATATAAATTAGGAAAAAAACAAATATGTAGTCACCAATAGGATTGACAATTGACAGCATTAGGCAACCTGGACATGGATGTTTTTAGAAATCCATGTTCACTTTCCATTTAGGCTTTGGTACAATCATAAGTGTGACCTTTCCATTTTTTGTCCAGAATATTACTGTGATAATGAGGTGACATGAGTATTTCTTTCACCATTTCTGGGAGCAATATATTGAAGATGTAAAATGAGAATCGGGGTTACAAAGAGGTGTACCCTGTTTCTAGGAATATACAGAAAAAGCATGAATAGACCATACTGTGAATAAATAATATAACTTTTTTGAACTTTAAATAATGAACTGAACTGATATCTGAAAAATTAAAGGAAATCGTATATTGATATACAATCATTCATTCCAACCAGGTATATATGTAATGGAAATATTTGTGTTTTGGTTTATCATGAAGAGTGTGTGACGTTTGCTTCAAAATGATTATGGAAATTCAAAATAATGTGTTTGGAAAGAAGTCTCATGAAAAGACCAGTCAAGAAACCCTGACAATACATGTGTTCTGAAGCAAGAAGTGGTGAAAGTTGAAACAAATGCTTATTAATTTGTGAACTTGTGGATGAAATGTATATCCTGTGATGTGCAAAAACTGAAGAAACAATAATGTACCAGTGTCGAATACAAATGAATGACAAATTACATATCATGTCCCATAGGAGTCTACTTGCATTGATGTTAGACTGGGTCAGTTACTGTAGAATAATTAGGATTTGTATGCACCATTCACTGAAGTTAGTTTTCAGTACTAGGAAACAAATATGTATTTCAGGTGGATGAATATTTCTGATTATCATCTTGTGAAAAGTGGATTATAAATCCACATACATGAGCATGAATGAATTTAGAGAGTGTATATTAGACACATATATTTCATATTTTGAAAAATTTGGAGAGTATATCTATATCTGTATCTATATCTACACACACACACACACACACACACACACACACAACTCACAGACATTAAAAAGTACCAATATAAATGCCAATCGAAATTCATCAGTAAATATGTATCATCCACAAATGCAAAAATATTTATTTTACTGAACATGAGCTAATGAATAATGTTGTTCTACTAGGACGCTCTCCTATAAGTTGAATTTTCATTTCCAACAGCATTTAGGAGGAGTGAACTCTTCTCACAATTTGTATCTGCCAAGACAGCCACCTCACAAAAATGTACGTGTGATACCTGGTAGGATTCTATATATGCATATAAATATACATGTGTGAATAGACTACAGAAAAAGGAAACAAAAATTCACATATTTGTTAAGATTAAAACACATGGAGAATATTTCAAATAAATTTGACTAGATTTATAACTCCTACCTTATATAATGCAAATGTCAAGTCCAACTATACAACATGTCTCCTCTGAAGTACTTGTATTTCTATGTGTTGGGTTAATTTTCTCCATTATATTAGGATGAATAGTCTGAGTCTACTAGGTATGGGTTAGTGTCAGGGATTCAGTATTTCGAATGGAAAATTGGAAAATGAATCCAATGTGTATGCAAATATATGCTGCACAAATATCCTCCCGCTCTCATCCAGAACAATGCCTTGACATTACCTTCACCCCAAGTAAGACACAATTAGAGGAGAAGAGTTACAAAATCAGTGAATACATATCTGGAATGGAAAATGCTCAGGAGTTCACAACCTTGGAGGTGGTAGAGGAGTTTCCAAAACTAAGGGACAGGGTAAACACTCCACAAACATGGAGCTCTGCTGGCCTAAAAACTTTTTGAGAAACTGCCTCTGAGCTTCCACACTTGAAATATATGTTGTTTTCAGGAGATTTGGCTTCCTCTGTAGTGAGAACATCAAAGCTGGGTCTGCATCTATGTGACCTGGAGGACATGGTTTCTTATTTTCCAATGAACAAGATGAAGTAGTGCTGAATCCTCTCTTTGTAGGTAAACTGAGGCCACTGGGGACTAAGTGTCTCCCCGTGTGGACTGTGAAGCCATTTGGTCCTCTTCCACTTTTTGTGGTGTTTTTGCTGCTGCACTGTGAGTTTGGTATTTGTTTCACGAAATACTAGGAGCTAAACTGGGACACAGTGCTGGAGGGAGTTCTGTCACGTGTGGTGGGTCAGGGTCTGCAAGAGAATGCACCAACTAGGCTCCTATCTCTCACAGCTTGCCCCATTGCCCCCTTGTCCATATCAACCTGATTCTTAATTTTCCTCTGAAAACTCTCCATATAACAAGATGCCTTTACATATAAGGGTCTGTTGGCTGCACCATGTCAGTTACAAGCCATTTGGAATCCAATGGTAGATCCACATGGCCCTACCACGGATGTTTTATCAAACACCTCCCCACCACTGCTCTAGACCCACTACTCAGCAGGCTCCAAATTTCTGGCATCTCTGTTCTACACCATTTTCATGAAACTCAGTAAATCAAGGCACTGTCTGGTATACTCATGATCAGCAACAGGACATCCAATGTTTCTCCAGTGCCACCTGGTCATAGGAATTTCAAAAACTTCATGGTATTTATCTAGCCATTTTTCAAGCATGAAGTTGGAGGCACTGTGGGTTTCAGTTCATTCAGCAAACATTAAATGGTGAGGAAGCTCATTTCAATGAAATCTCTGGAGAACTCTCACAGGCATGGCTTCCCAAAGAGTGGACAAAAGGTCACATTAGGCCAGGCCCATTGAGGTCTACAATGTGAGGTCCATGTGTGTTTTGACTCTCAACGATGGCTGCCATTTCTTTAAGAATAAAATCATGTGATATCCTTGCTGAGATTCCCAGGCCTCTGTGGAAATCCACCCGGGGCCTAGGTCTCAGTTTCCAAGAGTGACTTTCATGCGTGGCCTCTTAAAATCCCAACAAAATTCATGGCAATGCTTCTCTGAGTTCAGTTCCAAAACCCAGTCTCTAAGGGGAATCACACCAGAGTTCAAGCCCACGTGGACCCAGTCATTTTTTCCAATGCCACACAAATGACCAAAATTAAAACCAAAACACTCCCACATGGCCCTCATCTTATTTCATATAGTCAATCATCTTAACCTCTGGCTGGAGGTTTCCATGAGGGGCGCAGCCCAAGACAGTGTCCAAAATCAGCTCGTTTGCCCCTCATTTGTCTAAAGTCAGGGTAGCCTGGACACCATTTCTGTGAACCAGGAGTGACAAATAAGCCTGCCGTTAATACTTCTGTGTTTCTCCAATTTGAGGCCTACTGATTTTAGGTATCGATTCTTTAGGTGATTTAGAGTCATGCGAAAACACAAGTACCTCTGCACGGCTTTGAAGAACTCATTTGACCCAAAGAATCCCTATTGTCATTTGATGGAGTGCAGGAAACTAACAGAGGAAGGCAAGAGACTTCATCCACAATGAATGAAATTTTTTGCCATTTTGGTTTTGGAAGCTGACATGGGATCATTCTTAAGATCCATCAGGTGCTGAGAATCTAAGTCACAGCCACACACAGGCCCAAGAGGCTGATAAAGACACATCCCTTTCCAAAGCAATTAAGTAAAGAGCCACAGGTGAGTCCCATTCATTTCCATTTGAAAACTGTTTTATTCAGGCTTCACAAAGGGGTGGCCTGAGGCAAAGACCTTCCTGACATTCAGTGCAACACAACAATAAGTAAGCAAAAGGCCCAAAGCAGGGTTTCTGCACTGAGACTTTCCTGGTCACACTGATATCTGAGTTTTCTGAGATGCTCGCCATTCTCTTCAGCTATCCAGTACATGGCCATGTCACAGAGCTTGGAGGTGGTACATATTTTGGACACAAATCCATGAGCCTATTCTGGAGAGTGGCCAGAATTCAGGAAGAAAACTACAACTTAGAAAGATAGCAGGTGTTGCACATCGATAAGACAAGCTGCAGTCCATTCATATATTGGGCATGGGAAGATTTGTACTAGACAGGACACATCCATTAATGCATTCTCTTTTCTAATGTCTACAACAACGGACACAGTGGGATACACAGAAACAGAAACACTCGCTGTGTCAAATGACTTACTAGAAACTGTCCACTCCAAACCAAACAAACCACCTTTTCTATCTATTCTCAGAACATGAGACAAAACAACAAACCCACACCCACTCCCACAAAGGCACCTCCTTCCCCCAAGTACGTCTGTGACTATCCGGAGTGTCCTCTGACTGGTGGGCCATACTATGTTCCCCCGAAATGGCCTGTCTTCTCTCAGATCTTGTTTCCTTGACCAACTCTGTGAAGATGTCAGGAAAAAGTGGTTAGCCACTACCTGTTTTCTCAGGAAAGGTCCATCTTCAGAGCTCTCCTGGCATTTGGCCATCCTCACATCATTAGGTACCAAGAAAACTGACTCTGTCCTTGGTAAATCCAAACAAGTGAGCCCACTGGGACTGGGACTGGGACTGCCTCTGGGTGCCTGGCTTCTTGGATACCAAGTTCAGAGAGTTCCATCACCAAGGAAATGAGGTATGTCACATTCTTTGGAACTGAATGAGGTCACTGCCTTGGCAACCACTTTGTCCTAACAGTTGCTTCCAAGGGTTACATAAGATGGAGGTTGCCCCTACTTCCTGTGACACTTTCATAAGGTAGAATGTATATCACCATTGGCACCCGGGAACAGCTCTCCACTCAGCCCTGGTTCGGTCCATCTTCTGTACAATAAGAAGAGAGAGAGGCAGATTCAGACACATCCCTTCATCCTGACCAGGTTGTTTGCCATGGAAGATGACTTTTGCTCTCTCAGGTGCTTCATACCTGCCTACAACTTCTCCAGGTATCATTTGTGCATGGACATTTGAGGTTCTCATCAGGTGGAAGGTCCCCAACTTTCCTGTATTGTAAGAACCACTCTGTCCCTGCTCTTCTGTAAAATGATTGAGGGAACAGTGTATACTTGGGGTTAAAAACAGGTTTGATTTGGGTTACGAGTGATTCTGTGTGATGAATAATGGTATTGGGAACCTGCAATATTTACAAGAATATAGAGGTGAAATATAAGTAGGAAAACAGAAATCTAGGTATGATTTGAAGCCCAGAAGGGTTTTGCCCTTGATTGGGATACTTAGCTTTGAATGATGTTCTGCAAAGATGCCTCAGGTAATTCGATACACAATGGCATAGGACCTTGTACATTGGATGATTGAATTTAGAAGAGAACATCCAGTCAAAAAGGGATATTTAGTAGGATTAGGAAGATAGTCTGTAGGTTTAGGAAGAAGAGTGAGTATAGGATTTGGACCAAAAGTTCTTTAGCAATAGACTTTCTGTTGTTGAGTGAATGTAAATGTCAGCACATATGAAGAGTCAGTCACTATGTTGAACTGGGGAAAATATGTAGAAAAGCAGATATCAATAGAAACATTACGAAATCAGGCAAAGTATAAAGTGAGTGATAGAATTAGACATTTTCAACAGGGTTGAGTTTGAATATATAAATTAGGAAAAAAACAAATATTTAGTCACCAATAGGATTGACAATTGACAGCATTAGGCAACCTGGACATGGATGTTTTTAGAAATCCATGTTCACTTTCCATTTAGGCTTTGGTACAATCATAAGTGTGACCTTTCCATTTTTTGTCCAGAATATTACTGTGATAATGAGGTGACATGAGTATTTCTTTCACCATTTCTGGGAGCAATATATTGAAGATGTAAAATGAGAATCGGGGGTACAAAGAGGTGTACCCTGTTTCTAGGAACATAGAGAAAAAGCATGAATAGACCATACAGTGAATAAAAAATATAACTTTTTTGAACTTTAAATAATGAATTGAACTGATATCTGAAAAATTAAAGGAAATCGTATATTGATATACAATCATTCATTCCAACCAGGTATATATGTAATGGAAATATTTGTGTTTTGGTTTATCATGAAGAGTGTGTGAGTTTTGCTTCAAAATGATTATGGAAATTCAAAATAATGTGTTTGGAAAGAAGTCTCACGAAAAGACCAGTCAAGAAACCCTGACAATACATGTGTTCTGAAGCAAGAAGTGGTGAAAGTTGAAACAAATGCTTATTAATTTGTGAACTTGTGGATGAAATGTATATCCTGTGATGTGCAAAAACTGAAGAAACAATAATGTACCAGTGTCGAATACAAATGAATGACAAATTACATATCATGTCCCATAGGAGTCTATTTGCATTGATGTTAGACTGGGTCAGTTACTGTAGAATAATTAGGATTTGTATGCACCATTCACTGAAGTTAGTTTTCAGTACTAAGAAACAAATATGTATTTCAGGTGGATGAATATTTCTGATTATCATCTTGTGAAAAGTGGATTATAAATCCACATACATGAACATGAATGAATTTAGAGAGTGTATATTAGACACATATATTTCATATTTTGAAAAATTTGGAGAGTATATCTATATCTATATCTATATCTATATCTATATCTATACACACACACACACACACACACACACACACACACACCCACACAACTCACAGACATTAAAAAGTACCAATATAAATGCCAATCGAAATTCATCAGTAAATATGTATCATCCACAAATGCAAAAATATTTATTTTACTGAACATGAGTTAATGTATAATGTTGTTCTACTAGGACGCTCTCCTATAAGTTGAATTTTCATTTCCAACAGCATTTAGGAGGAGTGAACTCTTCTCACAATTTGTATCTGCCAAGACAGCCACCTCACAAAAATGTACGTGTGATACCTGGTAGGATTCTATATATGCATATAAATATACGTGTGTGAAGAGTCTACAGAAAAAGGAAACAAGAATTCACATATTTGTTAAGTTTAAAACACATGGAGAATATTTCAAATAAATTTGACTAGATTTATAACTCCTACCTTATATAATGCAAATGTCAAGTCCAACTATACAACATGTCTCCTCTGAAGTACTTGTATTTCTAATGTGTTGGGTTAATTTTCTCCATTATATTAGGATGAATAGTCTGAGTCTACTAGGTATGGGTTAGTGTCAGGGATTCAGTATTTCGAATGGAAAATTGGAAAATGAATCCAATGTGTATGTAAATATATGCTGCACAAATATCCTCCCGCTCTCATCCAGAACAATGCCTTGACATTACCTTCACCCCAAGTAAGACACAATTAGAGGAGAAGAGTTACAAAATCAGTGAATACATATCTGGAATGGAAAATGCTCAGGAGTTCACAACCTTGGAAGTGGTAGAGGAGTTTCCAAAACTAAGGGACAGGGTAAACACTCCACAAACATGGAGCTCTGCTGGCCTAAAAACTTTTTGAGAAACTGCCTCTGAGCTTCCACACTTGAAATATATGTTGTTTTCAGGAGATTTGGCTTCCTCTGTAGTGAGAACATCAAAGCTGGGTCTGCATCTATGTGACCTGGAGGACATGGTTTCTTATTTTCCAATGAACAAGATGAAGCAGTGCTGAATCCTCTCTTTGTAGGTAAACTGAGGCCACTGGGGACTAAGTGTCTCCCCGTGTGGACTGTGAAGCCATTTGGTCCTCTTCCACTTTTTGTGGTGTTTTTGCTGCTGCACTGTGAGTTTGGTATTTGTTTCACGAAATACTAGGAGCTAAACTGGGACACAGTGCTGGAGGGAGTTCTGTCACGTGTGGTGGGTCAGGGTCTGCAAGAGAATGCACGAACTAGGCTCCTATCTCTCACAGCTTGCCCCATTGCCCCCTTGTCCATATCAACCTGATTCTTAATTTTCCTCTGAAAACTCTCCATATAACAAGATGCCTTTACATATAAGGGTCTGTTGGCTGCACCATGTCAGTTACAAGCCATTTGGAATCCAATGGTAGATCCACATGGCCCTACCACGGATGTTTTATCAAACACCTCCCCACCACTGCTCTAGACCCACTACTCAGCAGGCTCCAAATTTCTGGCATCTCTGTTCTACACCATTTTCATGAAACTCAGTAAATCAAGGCACTGTCTGGTATACTCATGATCAGCAACAGGACATCCAATGTTTCTCCAGTGCCACCTGGTCATAGGAATTTCAAAAATTTCATGGTATTTATCTAGCCATTTTTCAAGCATGAAGTTGGAGGCACTGTGGGTTTCAGTTCATTCAGCAAACATTAAATGGTGAGGAAGCTCATTTCAATGAAATCTCTGGAGAACTCTCACAGGCATGGCTTCCCAAAGAGTGGACAAAAGGTCACATTAGGCCAGGCCCATTGAGGTCTACAATGTGAGGTCCATGTGTGTTTTGACTCTCAACGATGGCTGCCATTTCTTTAAGAATAAAATCATGTGATATCCTTGCTGAGATTCCCAGGCCTCTGTGGAAATCCACCCGGGGCCTAGGTCTCAGTTTCCAAGAGCGACTTTCATGCGTGGCCTCTTAAAATCCCAACAAAATTCATGGCAATGCTTCTCTGAGTTCAGTTCCAAAACCCAGTCTCTAAGGGGAATCACACCAGAGTTCAAGCCCACGTGGACCCAGTCATTTTTTCCAATGCCACACAAATGACCAAAATTAAAACCAAAACACTCCCACATGGCCCTCATCTTATTTCATATAGTCAATCATCTTAACCTCTGGCTGGAGGTTTCCATGAGGGGCGCAGCCCAAGACAGTGTCCAAAATCAGCTCGTTTGCCCCTCATTTGTCTAAAGTCAGGGTAGCCTGGACACCGTTTCTGTGAACCAGGAGTGAACAAATAAGCCTGCCGTTAATACTTCTGTGTTTCTCCAATTTGAGGCCTACTGATTTTAGGTATCGATTCTTTAGGTGATTTAGAGTCATGCGAAAACACAAGTACCTCTGCACGGCTTTGAAGAACTCATTTGACCCAAAGAATCCCTATTGTCATTTGATGGAGTGCAGGAACCTAACAGAGGAAGGCAAGAGACTTCATCCACAATGAATGAAATTTTTTGCCATTTTGGTTTTGGAAGCTGACATGGGATCATTCTTAAGATCCATCAGGTGCTGAGAATCTAAGTCACAGCCACACACAGGCCCAAGAGGCTGATAAAGACACATCCCTTTCCAAAGCAATTAAGTAAAGAGCCACAGGTGAGGCCCATTCATTTCCATTTGAAAACTGTTTTCTTCAGGCTTCACAAAGGGGTGGCCTGAGGCAAAGACCTTCCTGACATTCAGTGCAACACAACAATAGGTAAGCAAAAGGCCCAAAGCAGGGTTTCTGCACTGAGACTTTCCTGGTCACACTGATATCTGAGTTTTCTGAGATGCTCGCCATTCTCTTCAGCTATCCAGTACATGGCCATGTCACAGAGCTTGGAGGTGGTACATATTTTGGACACAAATCCATGAGCCTATTCTGGAGAGTGGCCAGAATTCAGGAAGAAAACTACAACTTAGAAAGATAGCAGGTGTTGCACATCGATAAGACAAGCTGCAGTCCATTCATATATTGGGCATGGGAAGATTTATACTAGACAGGACACATCCATTAATGCATTCTCTTTTCTAATGTCTACAACAACGGACACAGTGGGATACACAGAAACAGAAACACTCGCCGTGTCAAATGACTTACTAGAAACTGTCCACTCCAAACCAAACAAACCACCTTTTCTATCTATTCTCAGAACATGAGACAAAACAACAAACCCACACCCACTCCCACAAAGGCACCTCCTTCCCCCAAGTACGTCTGTGACTATCCGGAGTGTCCTCTGACTGGTGGGCCACACTATGTTCCCCCGAAATGGCCTGTCTTCTCTCAGATCTTGTTTCCTTGACCAACTCTGTGAAGATGTCAGGAAAAAGTGGTTAGCCACTACCTGTTTTCTCAGGAAAGGTCCATCTTCAGAGCTCTCCTGGCATTTGGCCATCCTCACATCATTAGGTACCAAGAAAACTGACTCTGTCCTTGGTAAATCCAAACAAGTGAGCCCACTGGGACTGGGACTGGGACTGCCTCTGGGTGCCTGGCTTCTTGGATACCAAGTTCAGAGAGTTCCATCACCAAGGAAATGAGGTATGTCACATTCTTTGGAACTGAATGAGGTCACTGCCTTGGCAACCACTTTGTCCTAACAGTTGCTTCCAAGGGTTACATAAGATGGAGGTTGCCCCTACTTCCTGTGACACTTTCATAAGGTAGAATGTATATCACCATTGGCACCCGGGAACAGCTCTCCACTCAGCCCTGGTTCGGTCCATCTTCTGTACAATAAGAAGAGAGAGAGGCAGATTCAGACACATCCCTTCATCCTGACCAGGTTGTTTGCCATGGAAGATGACTTTTGCTCTCTCAGGTGCTTCATACCTGCCTACAACTTCTCCAGGTATCATTTGTGCATGGACATTTGAGGTTCTCATCAGGTGGAAGGTCCCCAACTTTCCTGTATTGTAAGAACCACTCTGTCCCTGCTCTTCTGTAAAATGATTGAGGGAACAGTGTATACTTGGGGTTAAAAACAGGTTTGATTTGGGTTACGAGTGATTCTGTGTGATGAATAATGGTATTGGGAACCTGCAATATTTACAAGAATATAGAGGTGAAATATAAGTAGGAAAACAGAAATCTAGGTATGATTTGAAGCCCAGAAGGGTTTTGCCCTTGATTGGGATACTTAGCTTTGAATGATGTTCTGCAAAGATGCCTCAGGTAATTCGATACACAATGGCATAGGACCTTGTACATTGGATGATTGAATTTAGAAGAGAACATCCAGTCAAAAAGGGATATTTAGTAGGATTAGGAAGATAGTCTGTAGGTTTAGGAAGAAGAGTGAGTATAGGATTTGGACCAAAAGTTCTTTAGCAATAGACTTTCTGTTGTTGAGTGAATGTAAATGTCAGCACATATGAAGAGTCAGTCACTATGTTGAACTGGGGAAAATATGTAGAAAAGCAGATATCAATAGAAACATTACGAAATCAGGCAAAGTATAAAGTGAGTGATAGAATTAGACATTTTCAACAGGGTTGAGTTTGAATATATAAATTAGGAAAAAAACAAATATGTAGTCACCAATAGGATTGACAATTGACAGCATTAGGCAACCTGGACATGGATGTTTTTAGAAATCCATGTTCACTTTCCATTTAGGCTTTGGTACAATCATAAGTGTGACCTTTCCATTTTTTGTCCAGAATATTACTGTGATAATGAGGTGACATGAGTATTTCTTTCACCATTTCTGGGAGCAATATATTGAAGATGTAAAATGAGAATCGGGGGTACAAAGAGGTGTACCCTGTTTCTAGGAACATAGAGAAAAAGCATGAATAGACCATACAGTGAATAAAAAATATAACTTTTTTGAACTTTAAATAATGAATTGAACTGATATCTGAAAAATTAAAGGAAATCGTATATTGATATACAATCATTCATTCCAACCAGGTATATATGTAATGGAAATATTTGTGTTTTGGTTTATCATGAAGAGTGTGTGAGTTTTGCTTCAAAATGATTATGGAAATTCAAAATAATGTGTTTGGAAAGAAGTCTCACGAAAAGACCAGTCAAGAAACCCTGACAATACATGTGTTCTGAAGCAAGAAGTGGTGAAAGTTGAAACAAATGCTTATTAATTTGTGAACTTGTGGATGAAATGTATATCCTGTGATGTGCAAAAACTGAAGAAACAATAATGTACCAGTGTCGAATACAAATGAATGACAAATTACATATCATGTCCCATAGGAGTCTATTTGCATTGATGTTAGACTGGGTCAGTTACTGTAGAATAATTAGGATTTGTATGCACCATTCACTGAAGTTAGTTTTCAGTACTAGGAAACAAATATGTATTTCAGGTGGATGAATATTTCTGATTATCATCTTGTGAAAAGTGGATTATAAATCCACATACATGAACATGAATGAATTTAGAGAGTGTATATTAGACACATATATTTCATATTTTGAAAAATTTGGAGAGTATATCTATATCTATATCTATATCTATATCTATATCTATACACACACACACACACACACACACACACACACCCACACAACTCACAGACATTAAAAAGTACCAATATAAATGCCAATCGAAATTCATCAGTAAATATGTATCATCCACAAATGCAAAAATATTTATTTTACTGAACATGAGTTAATGTATAATGTTGTTCTACTAGGACGCTCTCCTATAAGTTGAATTTTCATTTCCAACAGCATTTAGGAGGAGTGAACTCTTCTCACAATTTGTATCTGCCAAGACAGCCACCTCACAAAAATGTACGTGTGATACCTGGTAGGATTCTATATATGCATATAAATATACGTGTGTGAAGAGTCTACAGAAAAAGGAAACAAGAATTCACATATTTGTTAAGTTTAAAACACATGGAGAATATTTCAAATAAATTTGACTAGATTTATAACTCCTACCTTATATAATGCAAATGTCAAGTCCAACTATACAACATGTCTCCTCTGAAGTACTTGTATTTCTAATGTGTTGGGTTAATTTTCTCCATTATATTAGGATGAATAGTCTGAGTCTACTAGGTATGGGTTAGTGTCAGGGATTCAGTATTTCGAATGGAAAATTGGAAAATGAATCCAATGTGTATGTAAATATATGCTGCACAAATATCCTCCCGCTCTCATCCAGAACAATGCCTTGACATTACCTTCACCCCAAGTAAGACACAATTAGAGGAGAAGAGTTACAAAATCAGTGAATACATATCTGGAATGGAAAATGCTCAGGAGTTCACAACCTTGGAAGTGGTAGAGGAGTTTCCAAAACTAAGGGACAGGGTAAACACTCCACAAACATGGAGCTCTGCTGGCCTAAAAACTTTTTGAGAAACTGCCTCTGAGCTTCCACACTTGAAATATATGTTGTTTTCAGGAGATTTGGCTTCCTCTGTAGTGAGAACATCAAAGCTGGGTCTGCATCTATGTGACCTGGAGGACATGGTTTCTTATTTTCCAATGAACAAGATGAAGCAGTGCTGAATCCTCTCTTTGTAGGTAAACTGAGGCCACTGGGGACTAAGTGTCTCCCCGTGTGGACTGTGAAGCCATTTGGTCCTCTTCCACTTTTTGTGGTGTTTTTGCTGCTGCACTGTGAGTTTGGTATTTGTTTCACGAAATACTAGGAGCTAAACTGGGACACAGTGCTGGAGGGAGTTCTGTCACGTGTGGTGGGTCAGGGTCTGCAAGAGAATGCACCAACTAGGCTCCTATCTCTCACAGCTTGCCCCATTGCCCCCTTGTCCATATCAACCTGATTCTTAATTTTCCTCTGAAAACTCTCCATATAACAAGATGCCTTTACATATAAGGGTCTGTTGGCTGCACCATGTCAGTTACAAGCCATTTGGAATCCAATGGTAGATCCACATGGCCCTACCACGGATGTTTTATCAAACACCTCCCCACCACTGCTCTAGACCCACTACTCAGCAGGCTCCAAATTTCTGGCATCTCTGTTCTACACCATTTTCATGAAACTCAGTAAATCAAGGCACTGTCTGGTATACTCATGATCAGCAACAGGACATCCAATGTTTCTCCAGTGCCACCTGGTCATAGGAATTTCAAAAATTTCATGGTATTTATCTAGCCATTTTTCAAGCATGAAGTTGGAGGCACTGTGGGTTTCAGTTCATTCAGCAAACATTAAATGGTGAGGAAGCTCATTTCAATGAAATCTCTGGAGAACTCTCACAGGCATGGCTTCCCAAAGAGTGGACAAAAGGTCACATTAGGCCAGGCCCATTGAGGTCTACAATGTGAGGTCCATGTGTGTTTTGACTCTCAACGATGGCTGCCATTTCTTTAAGAATAAAATCATGTGATATCCTTGCTGAGATTCCCAGGCCTCTGTGGAAATCCACCCGGGGCCTAGGTCTCAGTTTCCAAGAGTGACTTTCATGCGTGGCCTCTTAAAATCCCAACAAAATTCATGGCAATGCTTCTCTGAGTTCAGTTCCAAAACCCAGTCTCTAAGGGGAATCACACCAGAGTTCAAGCCCACGTGGACCCAGTCATTTTTTCCAATGCCACACAAATGACCAAAATTAAAACCAAAACACTCCCACATGGCCCTCATCTTATTTCATATAGTCAATCATCTTAACCTCTGGCTGGAGGTTTCCATGAGGGGCGCAGCCCAAGACAGTGTCCAAAATCAGCTTGTTTGCCCCTCATTTGTCTAAAGTCAGGGTAGCCTGGACACCGTTTCTGTGAACCAGGAGTGAACAAATAAGACTGCCGTTAATACTTCTGTGTTTCTCCAATTTGAGGCCTACTGATTTTAGGTATCGATTCTTTAGGTGATTTAGAGTCATGCGAAAACACAAGTACCTCTGCACGGCTTTGAAGAACTCATTTGACCCAAAGAATCCCTATTGTCATTTGATGGAGTGCAGGAACCTAACAGAGGAAGGCAAGAGACTTCATCCACAATGAATGAAATTTTTTGCCATTTTGGTTTTGGAAGCTGACATGGGATCATTCTTAAGATCCATCAGGTGCTGAGAATCTAAGTCACAGCCACACACAGGCCCAAGAGGCTGATAAAGACACATCCCTTTCCAAAGCAATTAAGTAAAGAGCCACAGGTGAGGCCCATTCATTTCCATTTGAAAACTGTTTTCTTCAGGCTTCACAAAGGGGTGGCCTGAGGCAAAGACCTTCCTGACATTCAGTGCAACACAACAATAAGTAAGCAAAAGGCCCAAAGCAGGGTTTCTGCACTGAGACTTTCCTGGTCACACTGATATCTGAGTTTTCTGAGATGCTCGCCATTCTCTTCAGCTATCCAGTACATGGCCATGTCACAGAGCTTGGAGGTGGTACATATTTTGGACACAAATCCATGAGCCTATTCTGGAGAGTGGCCAGAATTCAGGAAGAAAACTACAACTTAGAAAGATAGCAGGTGTTGCACATCGATAAGACAAGCTGCAGTCCATTCATATATTGGGCATGGGAAGATTTATACTAGACAGGACACATCCATTAATGCATTCTCTTTTCTAATGTCTACAACAACGGACACAGTGGGATACACAGAAACAGAAACACTCGCCGTGTCAAATGACTTACTAGAAACTGTCCACTCCAAACCAAACAAACCGCCTTTTCTATCTATTCTCAGAACATGAGACAAAACAACAAACCCACACCCACTCCCACAAAGGCACCTCCTTCCCCCAAGTACGTCTGTGACTATCCGGAGTGTCCTCTGACTGGTGGGCCATACTATGTTCCCCCGAAATGGCCTGTCTTCTCTCAGATCTTGTTTCCTTGACCAACTCTGTGAAGATGTCAGGAAAAAGTGGTTAGCCACTACCTGTTTTCTCAGGAAAGGTCCATCTTCAGAGCTCTCCTGGCATTTGGCCATCCTCACATCATTAGGTACCAAGAAAACTGACTCTGTCCTTGGTAAATCCAAACAAGTGAGCCCACTGGGACTGGGACTGGGACTGCCTCTGGGTGCCTGGCTTCTTGGATACCAAGTTCAGAGAGTTCCATCACCAAGGAAATGAGGTATGTCACATTCTTTGGAACTGAATGAGGTCACTGCCTTGGCAACCACTTTGTCCTAACAGTTGCTTCCAAGGGTTACATAAGATGGAGGTTGCCCCTACTTCCTGTGACACTTTCATAAGGTAGAATGTATATCACCATTGGCACCCGGGAACAGCTCTCCACTCAGCCCTGGTTCGGTCCATCTTCTGTACAATAAGAAGAGAGAGAGGCAGATTCAGACACATCCCTTCATCCTGACCAGGTTGTTTGCCATGGAAGATGACTTTTGCTCTCTCAGGTGCTTCATACCTGCCTACAACTTCTCCAGGTATCATTTGTGCATGGACATTTGAGGTTCTCATCAGGTGGAAGGTCCCGAACTTTCCTGTATTGTAAGAACCACTCTGTCCCTGCTCTTCTGTAAAATGATTGCGGGAACAGTGTATACTTGGGGTTAAAAACAGGTTTGATTTGGGTTACGAGTGATTCTGTGTGATGAATAATGGTATTGGGAACCTGCAATATTTACAAGAATATAGAGGTGAAATATAAGTAGGAAAACAGAAATCTAGGTATGATTTGAAGCCCAGAAGGGTTTTGCCCTTGATTGGGATACTTAGCTTTGAATGATGTTCTGCAAAGATGCCTCAGGTAATTCGATACACAATGGCATAGGACCTTGTACATTGGATGATTGAATTTAGAAGAGAACATAAAGTCAAAGAGGGATATTCAGTAGGATTAGGAAGATAGTCTGTAGGTTTAGGAAGAAGAGTGAGTATAGGATTTGGACCAAAAGTTCTTTAGCAATAGACTTTCTGTTGTTGAGTGAATGTAAATGTCAGCACATATGAAGAGTCAGTCACTATGTTGAACTGGGGAAAATATGTAGAAAAGCAGATATCAATAGAAACATTACGAAATCAGGCAAAGTATAAAGTGAGTGATAGAATTAGACATTTTCAACAGGGTTGAGTTTGAATATATAAATTAGGAAAAAAACAAATATGTAGTCACCAATAGGATTGACAATTGACAGCATTAGGCAACCTGGACATGGATGTTTTTAGAAATCCATGTTCACTTTCCATTTAGGCTTTGGTACAATCATAAGTGTGACCTTTCCATTTTTTGTCCAGAATATTACTGTGATAATGAGGTGACATGAGTATTTCTTTCACCATTTCTGGGAGCAATATATTGAAGATGTAAAATGAGAATCGGGGGTACAAAGAGGTGTACCCTGTTTCTAGGAACATAGAGAAAAAGCATGAATAGACCATACAGTGAATAAAAAATATAACTTTTTTGAACTTTAAATAATAAATTGAACTGATATCTGAAAAATTAAAGGAAATCGTATATTGATATACAATCATTCATTCCAACCAGGTATATATGTAATGGAAATATTTGTGTTTTGGTTTATCATGAAGAGTGTGTGAGTTTTGCTTCAAAATGATTATGGAAATTCAAAATAATGTGTTTGGAAAGAAGTCTCACGAAAAGACCAGTCAAGAAACCCTGACAATACATGTGTTCTGAAGCAAGAAGTGGTGAAAGTTGAAACAAATGCTTATTAATTTGTGAACTTGTGGATGAAATGTATATCCTGTGATGTGCAAAAACTGAAGAAACAATAATGTACCAGTGTCGAATACAAATGAATGACAAATTACATATCATGTCCCATAGGAGTCTATTTGCATTGATGTTAGACTGGGTCAGTTACTGTAGAATAATTAGGATTTGTATGCACCATTCACTGAAGTTAGTTTTCAGTACTAGGAAACAAATATGTATTTCAGGTGGATGAATATTTCTGATTATCATCTTGTGAAAAGTGGATTATAAATCCACATACATGAACATGAATGAATTTAGAGAGTGTATATTAGACACATATATTTCATATTTTGAAAAATTTGGAGAGTATATCTATATCTATATCTATATCTATATCTATACACACACACACACACACACACACACACACACACACACACACACCCACACAACTCACAGACATTAAAAAGTACCAATATAAATGCCAATCGAAATTCATCAGTAAATATGTATCATCCACAAATGCAAAAATATTTATTTTACTGAACATGAGTTAATGTATAATGTTGTTCTACTAGGACGCTCTCCTATAAGTTGAATTTTCATTTCCAACAGCATTTAGGAGGAGTGAACTCTTCTCACAATTTGTATCTGCCAAGACAGCCACCTCACAAAAATGTACGTGTGATACCTGGTAGGATTCTATATATGCATATAAATATACGTGTGTGAAGAGTCTACAGAAAAAGGAAACAAGAATTCACATATTTGTTAAGTTTAAAACACATGGAGAATATTTCAAATAAATTTGACTAGATTTATAACTCCTACCTTATATAATGCAAATGTCAAGTCCAACTATACAACATGTCTCCTCTGAAGTACTTGTATTTCTAATGTGTTGGGTTAATTTTCTCCATTATATTAGGATGAATAGTCTGAGTCTACTAGGTATGGGTTAGTGTCAGGGATTCAGTATTTCGAATGGAAAATTGGAAAATGAATCCAATGTGTATGTAAATATATGCTGCACAAATATCCTCCCGCTCTCATCCAGAACAATGCCTTGACATTACCTTCACCCCAAGTAAGACACAATTAGAGGAGAAGAGTTACAAAATCAGTGAATACATATCTGGAATGGAAAATGCTCAGGAGTTCACAACCTTGGAAGTGGTAGAGGAGTTTCCAAAACTAAGGGACAGGGTAAACACTCCACAAACATGGAGCTCTGCTGGCCTAAAAACTTTTTGAGAAACTGCCTCTGAGCTTCCACACTTGAAATATATGTTGTTTTCAGGAGATTTGGCTTCCTCTGTAGTGAGAACATCAAAGCTGGGTCTGCATCTATGTGACCTGGAGGACATGGTTTCTTATTTTCCAATGAACAAGATGAAGCAGTGCTGAATCCTCTCTTTGTAGGTAAAC
This sequence comes from Callospermophilus lateralis, assembly GCF_048772815.1. NCBI lineage: Eukaryota > Metazoa > Chordata > Mammalia > Rodentia > Sciuridae > Callospermophilus > Callospermophilus lateralis. The sequence goes on from NW_027510929.1 coordinate 417,405, forward strand.
TGAGGCCACTGGGGACTAAGTGTCTCCCCGTGTGGACTGTGAAGCCATTTGGTCCTCTTCCACTTTTTGTGGTGTTTTTGCTGCTGCACTGTGAGTTTGGTATTTGTTTCACGAAATACTAGGAGCTAAACTGGGACACAGTGCTGGAGGGAGTTCTGTCACGTGTGGTGGGTCAGGGTCTGCAAGAGAATGCACCAACTAGGCTCCTATCTCTCACAGCTTGCCCCATTGCCCCCTTGTCCATATCAACCTGATTCTTAATTTTCCTCTGAAAACTCTCCATATAACAAGATGCCTTTACATATAAGGGTCTGTTGGCTGCACCATGTCAGTTACAAGCCATTTGGAATCCAATGGTAGATCCACATGGCCCTACCACGGATGTTTTATCAAACACCTCCCCACCACTGCTCTAGACCCACTACTCAGCAGGCTCCAAATTTCTGGCATCTCTGTTCTACACCATTTTCATGAAACTCAGTAAATCAAGGCACTGTCTGGTATACTCATGATCAGCAACAGGACATCCAATGTTTCTCCAGTGCCACCTGGTCATAGGAATTTCAAAAATTTCATGGTATTTATCTAGCCATTTTTCAAGCATGAAGTTGGAGGCACTGTGGGTTTCAGTTCATTCAGCAAACATTAAATGGTGAGGAAGCTCATTTCAATGAAATCTCTGGAGAACTCTCACAGGCATGGCTTCCCAAAGAGTGGACAAAAGGTCACATTAGGCCAGGCCCATTGAGGTCTACAATGTGAGGTCCATGTGTGTTTTGACTCTCAACGATGGCTGCCATTTCTTTAAGAATAAAATCATGTGATATCCTTGCTGAGATTCCCAGGCCTCTGTGGAAATCCACCCGGGGCCTAGGTCTCAGTTTCCAAGAGTGACTTTCATGCGTGGCCTCTTAAAATCCCAACAAAATTCATGGCAATGCTTCTCTGAGTTCAGTTCCAAAACCCAGTCTCTAAGGGGAATCACACCAGAGTTCAAGCCCACGTGGACCCAGTCATTTTTTCCAATGCCACACAAATGACCAAAATTAAAACCAAAACACTCCCACATGGCCCTCATCTTATTTCATATAGTCAATCATCTTAACCTCTGGCTGGAGGTTTCCATGAGGGGCGCAGCCCAAGACAGTGTCCAAAATCAGCTTGTTTGCCCCTCATTTGTCTAAAGTCAGGGTAGCCTGGACACCGTTTCTGTGAACCAGGAGTGAACAAATAAGACTGCCGTTAATACTTCTGTGTTTCTCCAATTTGAGGCCTACTGATTTTAGGTATCGATTCTTTAGGTGATTTAGAGTCATGCGAAAACACAAGTACCTCTGCACGGCTTTGAAGAACTCATTTGACCCAAAGAATCCCTATTGTCATTTGATGGAGTGCAGGAACCTAACAGAGGAAGGCAAGAGACTTCATCCACAATGAATGAAATTTTTTGCCATTTTGGTTTTGGAAGCTGACATGGGATCATTCTTAAGATCCATCAGGTGCTGAGAATCTAAGTCACAGCCACACACAGGCCCAAGAGGCTGATAAAGACACATCCCTTTCCAAAGCAATTAAGTAAAGAGCCACAGGTGAGGCCCATTCATTTCCATTTGAAAACTGTTTTCTTCAGGCTTCACAAAGGGGTGGCCTGAGGCAAAGACCTTCCTGACATTCAGTGCAACACAACAATAAGTAAGCAAAAGGCCCAAAGCAGGGTTTCTGCACTGAGACTTTCCTGGTCACACTGATATCTGAGTTTTCTGAGATGCTCGCCATTCTCTTCAGCTATCCAGTACATGGCCATGTCACAGAGCTTGGAGGTGGTACATATTTTGGACACAAATCCATGAGCCTATTCTGGAGAGTGGCCAGAATTCAGGAAGAAAACTACAACTTAGAAAGATAGCAGGTGTTGCACATCGATAAGACAAGCTGCAGTCCATTCATATATTGGGCATGGGAAGATTTATACTAGACAGGACACATCCATTAATGCATTCTCTTTTCTAATGTCTACAACAACGGACACAGTGGGATACACAGAAACAGAAACACTCGCCGTGTCAAATGACTTACTAGAAACTGTCCACTCCAAACCAAACAAACCGCCTTTTCTATCTATTCTCAGAACATGAGACAAAACAACAAACCCACACCCACTCCCACAAAGGCACCTCCTTCCCCCAAGTACGTCTGTGACTATCCGGAGTGTCCTCTGACTGGTGGGCCATACTATGTTCCCCCGAAATGGCCTGTCTTCTCTCAGATCTTGTTTCCTTGACCAACTCTGTGAAGATGTCAGGAAAAAGTGGTTAGCCACTACCTGTTTTCTCAGGAAAGGTCCATCTTCAGAGCTCTCCTGGCATTTGGCCATCCTCACATCATTAGGTACCAAGAAAACTGACTCTGTCCTTGGTAAATCCAAACAAGTGAGCCCACTGGGACTGGGACTGGGACTGCCTCTGGGTGCCTGGCTTCTTGGATACCAAGTTCAGAGAGTTCCATCACCAAGGAAATGAGGTATGTCACATTCTTTGGAACTGAATGAGGTCACTGCCTTGGCAACCACTTTGTCCTAACAGTTGCTTCCAAGGGTTACATAAGATGGAGGTTGCCCCTACTTCCTGTGACACTTTCATAAGGTAGAATGTATATCACCATTGGCACCCGGGAACAGCTCTCCACTCAGCCCTGGTTCGGTCCATCTTCTGTACAATAAGAAGAGAGAGAGGCAGATTCAGACACATCCCTTCATCCTGACCAGGTTGTTTGCCATGGAAGATGACTTTTGCTCTCTCAGGTGCTTCATACCTGCCTACAACTTCTCCAGGTATCATTTGTGCATGGACATTTGAGGTTCTCATCAGGTGGAAGGTCCCGAACTTTCCTGTATTGTAAGAACCACTCTGTCCCTGCTCTTCTGTAAAATGATTGCGGGAACAGTGTATACTTGGGGTTAAAAACAGGTTTGATTTGGGTTACGAGTGATTCTGTGTGATGAATAATGGTATTGGGAACCTGCAATATTTACAAGAATATAGAGGTGAAATATAAGTAGGAAAACAGAAATCTAGGTATGATTTGAAGCCCAGAAGGGTTTTGCCCTTGATTGGGATACTTAGCTTTGAATGATGTTCTGCAAAGATGCCTCAGGTAATTCGATACACAATGGCATAGGACCTTGTACATTGGATGATTGAATTTAGAAGAGAACATAAAGTCAAAGAGGGATATTCAGTAGGATTAGGAAGATAGTCTGTAGGTTTAGGAAGAAGAGTGAGTATAGGATTTGGACCAAAAGTTCTTTAGCAATAGACTTTCTGTTGTTGAGTGAATGTAAATGTCAGCACATATGAAGAGTCAGTCACTATGTTGAACTGGGGAAAATATGTAGAAAAGCAGATATCAATAGAAACATTACGAAATCAGGCAAAGTATAAAGTGAGTGATAGAATTAGACATTTTCAACAGGGTTGAGTTTGAATATATAAATTAGGAAAAAAACAAATATGTAGTCACCAATAGGATTGACAATTGACAGCATTAGGCAACCTGGACATGGATGTTTTTAGAAATCCATGTTCACTTTCCATTTAGGCTTTGGTACAATCATAAGTGTGACCTTTCCATTTTTTGTCCAGAATATTACTGTGATAATGAGGTGACATGAGTATTTCTTTCACCATTTCTGGGAGCAATATATTGAAGATGTAAAATGAGAATCGGGGGTACAAAGAGGTGTACCCTGTTTCTAGGAACATAGAGAAAAAGCATGAATAGACCATACAGTGAATAAAAAATATAACTTTTTTGAACTTTAAATAATAAATTGAACTGATATCTGAAAAATTAAAGGAAATCGTATATTGATATACAATCATTCATTCCAACCAGGTATATATGTAATGGAAATATTTGTGTTTTGGTTTATCATGAAGAGTGTGTGAGTTTTGCTTCAAAATGATTATGGAAATTCAAAATAATGTGTTTGGAAAGAAGTCTCACGAAAAGACCAGTCAAGAAACCCTGACAATACATGTGTTCTGAAGCAAGAAGTGGTGAAAGTTGAAACAAATGCTTATTAATTTGTGAACTTGTGGATGAAATGTATATCCTGTGATGTGCAAAAACTGAAGAAACAATAATGTACCAGTGTCGAATACAAATGAATGACAAATTACATATCATGTCCCATAGGAGTCTATTTGCATTGATGTTAGACTGGGTCAGTTACTGTAGAATAATTAGGATTTGTATGCACCATTCACTGAAGTTAGTTTTCAGTACTAGGAAACAAATATGTATTTCAGGTGGATGAATATTTCTGATTATCATCTTGTGAAAAGTGGATTATAAATCCACATACATGAACATGAATGAATTTAGAGAGTGTATATTAGACACATATATTTCATATTTTGAAAAATTTGGAGAGTATATCTATATCTATATCTATATCTATATCTATACACACACACACACACACACACACACACACACACACACACACACACAACTCACAGACATTAAAAAGTACCAATATAAATGCCAATCGAAATTCATCAGTAAATATGTATCATCCACAAATGCAAAAATATTTATTTTACTGAACATGAGTTAATGTATAATGTTGTTCTACTAGGACGCTCTCCTATAAGTTGAATTTTCATTTCCAACAGCATTTAGGAGGAGTGAACTCTTCTCACAATTTGTATCTGCCAAGACAGCCACCTCACAAAAATGTACGTGTGATACCTGGTAGGATTCTATATATGCATATAAATATACGTGTGTGAAGAGTCTACAGAAAAAGGAAACAAGAATTCACATATTTGTTAAGTTTAAAACACATGGAGAATATTTCAAATAAATTTGACTAGATTTATAACTCCTACCTTATATAATGCAAATGTCAAGTCCAACTATACAACATGTCTCCTCTGAAGTACTTGTATTTCTAATGTGTTGGGTTAATTTTCTCCATTATATTAGGATGAATAGTCTGAGTCTACTAGGTATGGGTTAGTGTCAGGGATTCAGTATTTCGAATGGAAAATTGGAAAATGAATCCAATGTGTATGTAAATATATGCTGCACAAATATCCTCCCGCTCTCATCCAGAACAATGCCTTGACATTACCTTCACCCCAAGTAAGACACAATTAGAGGAGAAGAGTTACAAAATCAGTGAATACATATCTGGAATGGAAAATGCTCAGGAGTTCACAACCTTGGAAGTGGTAGAGGAGTTTCCAAAACTAAGGGACAGGGTAAACACTCCACAAACATGGAGCTCTGCTGGCCTAAAAACTTTTTGAGAAACTGCCTCTGAGCTTCCACACTTGAAATATATGTTGTTTTCAGGAGATTTGGCTTCCTCTGTAGTGAGAACATCAAAGCTGGGTCTGCATCTATGTGACCTGGAGGACATGGTTTCTTATTTTCCAATGAACAAGATGAAGCAGTGCTGAATCCTCTCTTTGTAGGTAAACTGAGGCCACTGGGGACTAAGTGTCTCCCCGTGTGGACTGTGAAGCCATTTGGTCCTCTTCCACTTTTTGTGGTGTTTTTGCTGCTGCACTGTGAGTTTGGTATTTGTTTCACGAAATACTAGGAGCTAAACTGGGACACAGTGCTGGAGGGAGTTCTGTCACGTGTGGTGGGTCAGGGTCTGCAAGAGAATGCACCAACTAGGCTCCTATCTCTCACAGCTTGCCCCATTGCCCCCTTGTCCATATCAACCTGATTCTTAATTTTCCTCTGAAAACTCTCCATATAACAAGATGCCTTTACATATAAGGGTCTGTTGGCTGCACCATGTCAGTTACAAGCCATTTGGAATCCAATGGTAGATCCACATGGCCCTACCACGGATGTTTTATCAAACACCTCCCCACCACTGCTCTAGACCCACTACTCAGCAGGCTCCAAATTTCTGGCATCTCTGTTCTACACCATTTTCATGAAACTCAGTAAATCAAGGCACTGTCTGGTATACTCATGATCAGCAACAGGACATCCAATGTTTCTCCAGTGCCACCTGGTCATAGGAATTTCAAAAATTTCATGGTATTTATCTAGCCATTTTTCAAGCATGAAGTTGGAGGCACTGTGGGTTTCAGTTCATTCAGCAAACATTAAATGGTGAGGAAGCTCATTTCAATGAAATCTCTGGAGAACTCTCACAGGCATGGCTTCCCAAAGAGTGGACAAAAGGTCACATTAGGCCAGGCCCATTGAGGTCTACAATGTGAGGTCCATGTGTGTTTTGACTCTCAACGATGGCTGCCATTTCTTTAAGAATAAAATCATGTGATATCCTTGCTGAGATTCCCAGGCCTCTGTGGAAATCCACCCGGGGCCTAGGTCTCAGTTTCCAAGAGCGACTTTCATGCGTGGCCTCTTAAAATCCCAACAAAATTCATGGCAATGCTTCCCTGAGTTCAGTTCCAAAACCCAGTCTCTAAGGGGAATCACACCAGAGTTCAAGCCCACGTGGACCCAGTCATTTTTTCCAATGCCACACAAATGACCAAAATTAAAACCAAAACACTCCCACATGGCCCTCATCTTATTTCATATAGTCAATCATCTTAACCTCTGGCTGGAGGTTTCCATGAGGGGCGCAGCCCAAGACAGTGTCCAAAATCAGCTCGTTTGCCCCTCATTTGTCTAAAGTCAGGGTAGCCTGGACACCGTTTCTGTGAACCAGGAGTGAACAAATAAGCCTGCCGTTAATACTTCTGTGTTTCTCCAATTTGAGGCCTACTGATTTTAGGTATCGATTCTTTAGGTGATTTAGAGTCATGCGAAAACACAAGTACCTCTGCACGGCTTTGAAGAACTCATTTGACCCAAAGAATCCCTATTGTCATTTGATGGAGTGCAGGAACCTAACAGAGGAAGGCAAGAGACTTCATCCACAATGAATGAAATTTTTTGCCATTTTGGTTTTGGAAGCTGACATGGGATCATTCTTAAGATCCATCAGGTGCTGAGAATCTAAGTCACAGCCACACACAGGCCCAAGAGGCTGATAAAGACACATCCCTTTCCAAAGCAATTAAGTAAAGAGCCACAGGTGAGGCCCATTCATTTCCATTTGAAAACTGTTTTCTTCAGGCTTCACAAAGGGGTGGCCTGAGGCAAAGACCTTCCTGACATTCAGTGCAACACAACAATAAGTAAGCAAAAGGCCCAAAGCAGGGTTTCTGCACTGAGACTTTCCTGGTCACACTGATATCTGAGTTTTCTGAGATGCTCGCCATTCTCTTCAGCTATCCAGTACATGGCCATGTCACAGAGCTTGGAGGTGGTACATATTTTGGACACAAATCCATGAGCCTATTCTGGAGAGTGGCCAGAATTCAGGAAGAAAACTACAACTTAGAAAGATAGCAGGTGTTGCACATCGATAAGACAAGCTGCAGTCCATTCATATATTGGGCATGGGAAGATTTATACTAGACAGGACACATCCATTAATGCATTCTCTTTTCTAATGTCTACAACAACGGACACAGTGGGATACACAGAAACAGAAACACTCGCCGTGTCAAATGACTTACTAGAAACTGTCCACTCCAAACCAAACAAACCGCCTTTTCTATCTATTCTCAGAACATGAGACAAAACAACAAACCCACACCCACTCCCACAAAGGCACCTCCTTCCCCAAGTACGTCTGTGACTATCCGGAGTGTCCTCTGACTGGTGGGCCATACTATGTTCCCCCGAAATGGCCTGTCTTCTCTCAGATCTTGTTTCCTTGACCAACTCTGTGAAGATGTCAGGAAAAAGTGGTTAGCCACTACCTGTTTTCTCAGGAAAGGTCCATCTTCAGAGCTCTCCTGGCATTTGGCCATCCTCACATCATTAGGTACCAAGAAAACTGACTCTGTCCTTGGTAAATCCAAACAAGTGAGCCCACTGGGACTGGGACTGGGACTGCCTCTGGGTGCCTGGCTTCTTGGATACCAAGTTCAGAGAGTTCCATCACCAAGGAAATGAGGTATGTCACATTCTTTGGAACTGAATGAGGTCACTGCCTTGGCAACCACTTTGTCCTAACAGTTGCTTCCAAGGGTTACATAAGATGGAGGTTGCCCCTACTTCCTGTGACACTTTCATAAGGTAGAATGTATATCACCATTGGCACCCGGGAACAGCTCTCCACTCAGCCCTGGTTCGGTCCATCTTCTGTACAATAAGAAGAGAGAGAGGCAGATTCAGACACATCCCTTCATCCTGACCAGGTTGTTTGCCATGGAAGATGACTTTTGCTCTCTCAGGTGCTTCATACCTGCCTACAACTTCTCCAGGTATCATTTGTGCATGGACATTTGAGGTTCTCATCAGGTGGAAGGTCCCGAACTTTCCTGTATTGTAAGAACCACTCTGTCCCTGCTCTTCTGTAAAATGATTGCGGGAACAGTGTATACTTGGGGTTAAAAACAGGTTTGATTTGGGTTACGAGTGATTCTGTGTGATGAATAATGGTATTGGGAACCTGCAATATTTACAAGAATATAGAGGTGAAATATAAGTAGGAAAACAGAAATCTAGGTATGATTTGAAGCCCAGAAGGGTTTTGCCCTTGATTGGGATACTTAGCTTTGAATGATGTTCTGCAAAGATGCCTCAGGTAATTCGATACACAATGGCATAGGACCTTGTACATTGGATGATTGAATTTAGAAGAGAACATAAAGTCAAAAAGGGATATTTAGTAGGATTAGGAAGATAGTCTGTAGTTTTAGGAAGAAGAGTGAGTATAGGATTTGGACCAAATGTTCTTTAGCAATAGACTTTCTGTTATTGAGTGAATGTAAATGTCAGCACATATGAAGAGTCAGTCACTATGTTGAACTGGGGAAAATATGTAGAAAAGCAGATATCAATAGAAACATTACGAAATCAGGCAAAGTATAAAGTGAGTGATAGAATTAGACATTTTCAACAGGGTTGAGTTTGAATATATAAATTAGGAAAAAAACAAATATGTAGTCACCAATAGGATTGACAATTGACAGCATTAGGCAACCTGGACATGGATGTTTTTAGAAATCCATGTTCACTTTCCATTTAGGCTTTGGTACAATCATAAGTGTGACCTTTCCATTTTTTGTCCAGAATATTACTGTGATAATGAGGTGACATGAGTATTTCTTTCACCATTTCTGGGAGCAATATATTGAAGATGTAAAATGAGAATCGGGGGTACAAAGAGGTGTACCCTGTTTCTAGGAACATAGAGAAAAAGCATGAATAGACCATACAGTGAATAAAAAATATAACTTTTTTGAACTTTAAATAATGAATTGAACTGATATCTGAAAAATTAAAGGAAATCGTATATTGATATACAATCATTCATTCCAACCAGGTATATATGTAATGAAAATATTTGTGTTTTGGTTTATCATGAAGAGTGTGTGAGTTTTGCTTCAAAATGATTATGGAAATTCAAAATAATGTGTTTGGAAAGAAGTCTCACGAAAAGACCAGTCAAGAAACCCTGACAATACATGTGTTCTGAAGCAAGAAGTGGTGAAAGTTGAAACAAATGCTTATTAATTTGTGAACTTGTGGATGAAATGTATATCCTGTGATGTGCAAAAACTGAAGAAACAATAATGTACCAGTGTCGAATACAAATGAATGACAAATTACATATCATGTCCCATAGAAGTCTATTTGCATTGATGTTAGACTGGGTCAGTTACTGTAGAATAATTAGGATTTGTATGCACCATTCACTGAAGTTAGTTTTCAGTACTAAGAAACAAATATGTATTTCAGGTGGATGAATATTTCTGATTATCATCTTGTGAAAAGTGGATTATAAATCCACATACATGAACATGAATGAATTTAGAGAGTGTATATTAGACACATATATTTCATATTTTGAAAAATTTGGAGAGTATATCTATATCTATATCTATATCTATATCTATACACACACACACACACACACACACACACACACACACACACACCCACACAACTCACAGACATTAAAAAGTACCAATATAAATGCCAATCGAAATTCATCAGTAAATATGTATCATCCACAAATGCAAAAATATTTATTTTACTGAACATGAGTTAATGTATAATGTTGTTCTACTAGGACGCTCTCCTATAAGTTGAATTTTCATTTCCAACAGCATTTAGGAGGAGTGAACTCTTCTCACAATTTGTATCTGCCAAGACAGCCACCTCACAAAAATGTACGTGTGATACCTGGTAGGATTCTATATATGCATATAAATATACGTGTGTGAAGAGTCTACAGAAAAAGGAAACAAGAATTCACATATTTGTTAAGTTTAAAACACATGGAGAATATTTCAAATAAATTTGACTAGATTTATAACTCCTACCTTATATAATGCAAATGTCAAGTCCAACTATACAACATGTCTCCTCTGAAGTACTTGTATTTCTAATGTGTTGGGTTAATTTTCTCCATTATATTAGGATGAATAGTCTGAGTCTACTAGGTATGGGTTAGTGTCAGGGATTCAGTATTTCGAATGGAAAATTGGAAAATGAATCCAATGTGTATGTAAATATATGCTGCACAAATATCCTCCCGCTCTCATCCAGAACAATGCCTTGACATTACCTTCACCCCAAGTAAGACACAATTAGAGGAGAAGAGTTACAAAATCAGTGAATACATATCTGGAATGGAAAATGCTCAGGAGTTCACAACCTTGGAAGTGGTAGAGGAGTTTCCAAAACTAAGGGACAGGGTAAACACTCCACAAACATGGAGCTCTGCTGGCCTAAAAACTTTTTGAGAAACTGCCTCTGAGCTTCCACACTTGAAATATATGTTGTTTTCAGGAGATTTGGCTTCCTCTGTAGTGAGAACATCAAAGCTGGGTCTGCATCTATGTGACCTGGAGGACATGGTTTCTTATTTTCCAATGAACAAGATGAAGCAGTGCTGAATCCTCTCTTTGTAGGTAAACTGAGGCCACTGGGGACTAAGTGTCTCCCCGTGTGGACTGTGAAGCCATTTGGTCCTCTTCCACTTTTTGTGGTGTTTTTGCTGCTGCACTGTGAGTTTGGTATTTGTTTCACGAAATACTAGGAGCTAAACTGGGACACAGCGCTGGAGGGAGTTCTGTCACGTGTGGTGGGTCAGGGTCTGCAAGAGAATGCACCAACTAGGCTCCTATCTCTCACAGCTTGCCCCATTGCCCCCTTGTCCATATCAACCTGATTCTTAATTTTCCTCTGAAAACTCTCCATATAACAAGATGCCTTTACATATAAGGGTCTGTTGGCTGCACCATGTCAGTTACAAGCCATTTGGAATCCAATGGTAGATCCACATGGCCCTACCACGGATGTTTTATCAAACACCTCCCCACCACTGCTCTAGACCCACTACTCAGCAGGCTCCAAATTTCTGGCATCTCTGTTCTACACCATTTTCATGAAACTCAGTAAATCAAGGCACTGTCTGGTATACTCATGATCAGCAACAGGACATCCAATGTTTCTCCAGTGCCACCTGGTCATAGGAATTTCAAAAATTTCATGGTATTTATCTAGCCATTTTTCAAGCATGAAGTTGGAGGCACTGTGGGTTTCAGTTCATTCAGCAAACATTAAATGGTGAGGAAGCTCATTTCAATGAAATCTCTGGAGAACTCTCACAGGCATGGCTTCCCAAAGAGTGGACAAAAGGTCACATTAGGCCAGGCCCATTGAGGTCTACAATGTGAGGTCCATGTGTGTTTTGACTCTCAACGATGGCTGCCATTTCTTTAAGAATAAAATCATGTGATATCCTTGCTGAGATTCCCAGGCCTCTGTGGAAATCCACCCGGGGCCTAGGTCTCAGTTTCCAAGAGCGACTTTCATGCGTGGCCTCTTAAAATCCCAACAAAATTCATGGCAATGCTTCTCTGAGTTCAGTTCCAAAACCCAGTCTCTAAGGGGAATCACACCAGAGTTCAAGCCCACGTGGACCCAGTCATTTTTTCCAATGCCACACAAATGACCAAAATTAAAACCAAAACACTCCCACATGGCCCTCATCTTATTTCATATAGTCAATCATCTTAACCTCTGGCTGGAGGTTTCCATGAGGGGCGCAGCCCAAGACAGTGTCCAAAATCAGCTCGTTTGCCCCTCATTTGTCTAAAGTCAGGGTAGCCTGGACACCGTTTCTGTGAACCAGGAGTGAACAAATAAGCCTGCCGTTAATACTTCTGTGTTTCTCCAATTTGAGGCCTACTGATTTTAGGTATCGATTCTTTAGGTGATTTAGAGTCATGCGAAAACACAAGTACCTCTGCACGGCTTTGAAGAACTCATTTGACCCAAAGAATCCCTATTGTCATTTGATGGAGTGCAGGAACCTAACAGAGGAAGGCAAGAGACTTCATCCACAATGAATGAAATTTTTTGCCATTTTGGTTTTGGAAGCTGACATGGGATCATTCTTAAGATCCATCAGGTGCTGAGAATCTAAGTCACAGCCACACACAGGCCCAAGAGACTGATAAAGACACATCCCTTTCCAAAGCAATTAAGCAAAGAGCCACAGGTGAGGCCCATTCATTTCCATTTGAAAACTGTTTTCTTCAGGCTTCACAAAGGGGTGGCCTGAGGCAAAGACCTTCCTGACATTCAGTGCAACACAACAATAAGTAAGCAAAAGGCCCAAAGCAGGGTTTCTGCACTGAGACTTTCCTGGTCACACTGATATCTGAGTTTTCTGAGATGCTCGCCATTCTCTTCAGCTATCCAGTACATGGCCATGTCACAGAGCTTGGAGGTGGTACATATTTTGGACACAAATCCATGAGCCTATTCTGGAGAGTGGCCAGAATTCAGGAAGAAAACTACAACTTAGAAAGATAGCAGGTGTTGCACATCGATAAGACAAGCTGCAGTCCATTCATATATTGGGCATGGGAAGATTTATACTAGACAGGACACATCCATTAATGCATTCTCTTTTCTAATGTCTACAACAACGGACACAGTGGGATACACAGAAACAGAAACACTCGCCGTGTCAAATGACTTACTAGAAACTGTCCACTCCAAACCAAACAAACCGCCTTTTCTATCTATTCTCAGAACATGAGACAAAACAACAAACCCACACCCACTCCCACAAAGGCACCTCCTTCCCCCAAGTACGTCTGTGACTATCCGGAGTGTCCTCTGACTGGTGGGCCATACTATGTTTCCCCGAAATGGCCTGTCTTCTCTCAGATCTTGTTTCCTTGACCAACTCTGTGAAGATGTCAGGAAAAAGTGGTTAGCCACTACCTGTTTTCTCAGGAAAGGTCCATCTTCAGAGCTCTCCTGGCATTTGGCCATCCTCACATCATTAGGTACCAAGAAAACTGACTCTGTCCTTGGTAAATCCAAACAAGTGAGCCCACTGGGACTGGGACTGGGACTGCCTCTGGGTGCCTGGCTTCTTGGATACCAAGTTCAGAGAGTTCCATCACCAAGGAAATGAGGTATGTCACATTCTTTGGAACTGAATGAGGTCACTGCCTTGGCAACCACTTTGTCCTAACAGTTGCTTCCAAGCAACTGTTACATAAGATGGAGGTTGCCCCTACTTCCTGTGACACTTTCATAAGGTAGAATGTATATCACCATTGGCACCCGGGAACAGCTCTCCACTCAGCCCTGGTTCGGTCCATCTTCTGTACAATAAGAAGAGAGAGAGGCAGATTCAGACACATCCCTTCATCCTGACCAGGTTGTTTGCCATGGAAGATGACTTTTGCTCTCTCAGGTGCTTCATACCTGCCTACAACTTCTCCAGGTATCATTTGTGCATGGACATTTGAGGTTCTCCTCAGGTGGAAGGTCCCCAACTTTCCTGTATTGTAAGAACCACTCTGTCCCTGCTCTTCTGTAAAATGATTGAGGGAACAGTGTATACTTGGGGTTAAAAACAAGTTTGATTTGGGTTACGAGTGATTCTGTGTGATGAATAATGGTATTGGGAACCTGCAATATTTACAAGAATATAGAGGTGAAATATAAGTAGGAAAACAGAAATCTAGGTATGATTTGAAGCCCAGAAGGGTTTTGCCCTTGATTGGGATACTTAGCTTTGAATGATGTTCTGCAAAGATGCCTCAGGTAATTCGATATACAATGGCATAGGACCTTGTACATTGGATGATTGAATTTAGAAGAGAACATCCAGTCAAAAAGGGATATTCAGTAGGATTAGGAAGATAGTCTGTAGGTTTAGGAAGAAGAGTGAGTATAGGATTTGGACCAAAAGTTCTTTAGCAATAGACTTTCTGTTGTTGAGTGAATGTAAATGTCAGCACATATGAAGAGTCAGTCACTATGTTGAACTGGGGAAAATATGTAGAAAAGCAGATATCAATAGAAACATTACGAAATCAGGCAAAGTATAAAGTGAGTGATAGATTTAGACATTTTCAACAGGGTTGAGTTTGAATATATAAATTAGGAAAAAAACAAATATTTAGTCACCAATAGGATTGACAATTGACAGCATTAGGCAACCTGGACATGGATGTTTTTAGAAATCCATGTTCACTTTCCATTTAGGCTTTGGTACAATCATAAGTGTGACCTTTCCATTTTTTGTCCAGAATATTACTGTGATAATGAGGTGACATGAGTATTTCTTTCACCATTTCTGGGAGCAATATATTGAAGATGTAAAATGAGAATCGGGGGTACAAAGAGGTGTACCCTGTTTCTAGGAACATAGAGAAAAAGCATGAATAGACCATACAGTGAATAAAAAATATAACTTTTTTGAACTTTAAATAATGAATTGAACTGATATCTGAAAAATTAAAGGAAATCGTATATTGATATACAATCATTCATTCCAACCAGGTATATATGTAATGGAAATATTTGTGTTTTGGTTTATCATGAAGAGTGTGTGAGTTTTGCTTCAAAATGATTATGGAAATTCAAAATAATGTGTTTGGAAAGAAGTCTCACGAAAAGACCAGTCAAGAAACCCTGACAATACATGTGTTCTGAAGCAAGAAGTGGTGAAAGTTGAAACAAATGCTTATTAATTTGTGAACTTGTGGATGAAATGTATATCCTGTGATGTGCAAAAACTGAAGAAACAATAATGTACCAGTGTCGAATACAAATGAATGACAAATTACATATCATGTCCCATAGAAGTCTATTTGCATTGATGTTAGACTGGGTCAGTTACTGTAGAATAATTAGGATTTGTATGCACCATTCACTGAAGTTAGTTTTCAGTACTAAGAAACAAATATGTATTTCAGGTGGATGAATATTTCTGATTATCATCTTGTGAAAAGTGGATTATAAATCCACATACATGAACATGAATGAATTTAGAGAGTGTATATTAGACACATATATTTCATATTTTGAAAAATTTGGAGAGTATATCTATATCTATATCTATATCTATATCTATACACACACACACACACACACACACACACACACACACACCCACACAACTCACAGACATTAAAAAGTACCAATATAAATGCCAATCGAAATTCATCAGTAAATATGTATCATCCACAAATGCAAAAATATTTATTTTACTGAACATGAGTTAATGTATAATGTTGTTCTACTAGGACGCTCTCCTATAAGTTGAATTTTCATTTCCAACAGCATTTAGGAGGAGTGAACACTTCTCACAATTTGTATCTGCCAAGACAGCCACCTCACAAAAATGTACGTGTGATACCTGGTAGGATTCTATATATGCATATAAATATACGTGTGTGAAGAGTCTACAGAAAAAGGAAACAAGAATTCACATATTTGTTAAGTTTAAAACACATGGAGAATATTTCAAATAAATTTGACTAGATTTATAACTCCTACCTTATATAATGCAAATGTCAAGTCCAACTATACAACATGTCTCCTCTGAAGTACTTGTATTTCTAATGTGTTGGGTTAATTTTCTCCATTATATTAGGATGAATAGTCTGAGTCTACTAGGTATGGGTTAGTGTCAGGGATTCAGTATTTCGAATGGAAAATTGGAAAATGAATCCAATGTGTATGTAAATATATGCTGCACAAATATCCTCCCGCTCTCATCCAGAACAATGCCTTGACATTACCTTCACCCCAAGTAAGACACAATTAGAGGAGAAGAGTTACAAAATCAGTGAATACATATCTGGAATGGAAAATGCTCAGGAGTTCACAACCTTGGAAGTGGTAGAGGAGTTTCCAAAACTAAGGGACAGGGTAAACACTCCACAAACATGGAGCTCTGCTGGCCTAAAAACTTTTTGAGAAACTGCCTCTGAGCTTCCACACTTGAAATATATGTTGTTTTCAGGAGATTTGGCTTCCTCTGTAGTGAGAACATCAAAGCTGGGTCTGCATCTATGTGACCTGGAGGACATGGTTTCTTATTTTCCAATGAACAAGATGAAGCAGTGCTGAATCCTCTCTTTGTAGGTAAACTGAGGCCACTGGGGACTAAGTGTCTCCCCGTGTGGACTGTGAAGCCATTTGGTCCTCTTCCACTTTTTGTGGTGTTTTTGCTGCTGCACTGTGAGTTTGGTATTTGTTTCACGAAATACTAGGAGCTAAACTGGGACACAGTGCTGGAGGGAGATCTGTCACGTGTGGTGGGTCAGGGTCTGCAAGAGAATGCACCAACTAGGCTCCTATCTCTCACAGCTTGCCCCATTGCCCCCTTGTCCATATCAACCTGATTCTTAATTTTCCTCTGAAAACTCTCCATATAACAAGATGCCTTTACATATAAGGGTCTGTTGGCTGCACCATGTCAGTTACAAGCCATTTGGAATCCAATGGTAGATCCACATGGCCCTACCACGGATGTTTTATCAAACACCTCCCCACCACTGCTCTAGACCCACTACTCAGCAGGCTCCAAATTTCTGGCATCTCTGTTCTACACCATTTTCATGAAACTCAGTAAATCAAGGCACTGTCTGGTATACTCATGATCAGCAACAGGACATCCAATGTTTCTCCAGTGCCACCTGGTCATAGGAATTTCAAAAATTTCATGGTATTTATCTAGCCATTTTTCAAGCATGAAGTTGGAGGCACTGTGGGTTTCAGTTCATTCAGCAAACATTAAATGGTGAGGAAGCTCATTTCAATGAAATCTCTGGAGAACTCTCACAGGCATGGCTTCCCAAAGAGTGGACAAAAGGTCACATTAGGCCAGGCCCATTGAGGTCTACAATGTGAGGTCCATGTGTGTTTTGACTCTCAACGATGGCTGCCATTTCTTTAAGAATAAAATCATGTGATATCCTTGCTGAGATTCCCAGGCCTCTGTGGAAATCCACCCGGGGCCTAGGTCTCAGTTTCCAAGAGCGACTTTCATGCGTGGCCTCTTAAAATCCCAACAAAATTCATGGCAATGCTTCTCTGAGTTCAGTTCCAAAACCCAGTCTCTAAGGGGAATCACACCAGAGTTCAAGCCCACGTGGACCCAGTCATTTTTTCCAATGCCACACAAATGACCAAAATTAAAACCAAAACACTCCCACATGGCCCTCATCTTATTTCATATAGTCAATCATCTTAACCTCTGGCTGGAGGTTTCCATGAGGGGCGCAGCCCAAGACAGTGTCCAAAATCAGCTCGTTTGCCCCTCATTTGTCTAAAGTCAGGGTAGCCTGGACACCGTTTCTGTGAACCAGGAGTGAACAAATAAGCCTGCCGTTAATACTTCTGTGTTTCTCCAATTTGAGGCCTACTGATTTTAGGTATCGATTCTTTAGGTGATTTAGAGTCATGCGAAAACACAAGTACCTCTGCACGGCTTTGAAGAACTCATTTGACCCAAAGAATCCCTATTGTCATTTGATGGAGTGCAGGAACCTAACAGAGGAAGGCAAGAGACTTCATCCACAATGAATGAAATTTTTTGCCATTTTGGTTTTGGAAGCTGACATGGGATCATTCTTAAGATCCATCAGGTGCTGAGAATCTAAGTCACAGCCACACACAATCCCAAGAGACTGATAAAGACACATCGCTTTCCAAAGCAATTAAGCAAAGAGCCACAGGTGAGGCCCATTCATTTCCATTTGAAAACTGTTTTCTTCAGGCTTCACAAAGGGGTGGCCTGAGGCAAAGACCTTCCTGACATTCAGTGCAACACAACAATAAGTAAGCAAAAGGCCCAAAGCAGGGTTTCTGCACTGAGACTTTCCTGGTCACACTGATATCTGAGTTTTCTGAGATGCTCGCCATTCTCTTCAGCTATCCAGTACATGGCCATGTCACAGAGCTTGGAGGTGGTACATATTTTGGACACAAATCCATGAGCCTATTCTGGAGAGTGGCCAGAATTCCGGAAGAAAACTACAACTTAGAAAGATAGCAGGTGTTGCACATCGATAAGACAAGCTGCAGTCCATTCATATATTGGGCATGGGAAGATTTATACTAGACAGGACACATCCATTAATGCATTCTCTTTTCTAATGTCTACAACAACGGACAAAGTGGGATACACAGAAACAGAAACACTCGCCGTGTCAAATGACTTACTAGAAACTGTCCACTCCAAACCAAACAAACCGCCTTTTCTATCTATTCTCAGAACATGAGACAAAACAACAAACCCACACCCACTCCCACAAAGGCACCTCCTTCCCCCAAGTACGTCTGTGACTATCCGGAGTGTCCTCTGACTGGTGGGCCATACTATGTTCCCCCGAAATGGCCTGTTTTCTCTCAGATCTTGTTTCCTTGACCAACTCTGTGAAGATGTCAGGAAAAAGTGGTTAGCCACTACCTGTTTTCTCAGGAAAGGTCCATCTTCAGAGCTCTCCTGGCATTTGGCCATCCTCACATCATTAGGTACCAAGAAAACTGACTCTGTCCTTGGTAAATCCAAACAAGTGAGCCCACTGGGACTGGGACTGGGACTGCCTCTGGGTGCCTGGCTTCTTGGATACCAAGTTCAGAGAGTTCCATCACCAAGGAAATGAGGTATGTCACATTCTTTGGAACTGAATGAGGTCACTGCCTTGGCAAGCACTTTGTCCTAACAGTTGCTTCCAAGGGTTACATAAGATGGAGGTTGCCCCTACTTCCTGTGACACTTTCATAAGGTAGAATGTATATCACCATTGGCACCCGGGAACAGCTCTCCACTCAGCCCTGGTTCGGTCCATCTTCTGTACAATAAGAAGAGAGAGAGGCAGATTCAGACACATCCCTTCATCCTGACCAGGTTGTTTGCCATGGAAGATGACTTTTGCTCTCTCAGGTGCTTCATACCTGCCTACAACTTCTCCAGGTATCATTTGTGCATGGACATTTGAGGTTCTCATCAGGTGGAAGGTCCCCAACTTTCCTGTATTGTAAGAACCACTCTGTCCCTGCTCTTCTGTAAAATGATTGAGGGAACAGTGTATACTTGGGGTTAAAAACAGGTTTGATTTGGGTTACGAGTGATTCTGTGTGATGAATAATGGTATTGGGAACCTGCAATATTTACAAGAATATAGAGGTGAAATATAAGTAGGAAAACAGAAATCTAGGTATGATTTGAAGCCCAGAAGGGTTTTGCCCTTGATTGGGATACTTAGCTTTGAATGATGTTCTGCAAAGATGCCTCAGGTAATTCGATACACAATGGCATAGGACCTTGTACATTGGATGATTGAATTTAGAAGAGAACATCCAGTCAAAAAGGGATATTTAGTAGGATTAGGAAGATAGTCTGTAGGTTTAGGAAGAAGAGTGAGTATAGGATTTGGACCAAAAGTTCTTTAGCAATAGACTTTCTGTTGTTGAGTGAATGTAAATGTCAGCACATATGAAGAGTCAGTCACTATGTTGAACTGGGGAAAATATGTAGAAAAGCAGATATCAATAGAAACATTACGAAATCAGGCAAAGTATAAAGTGAGTGATAGAATTAGACATTTTCAACAGGGTTGAGTTTGAATATATAAATTAGGAAAAAAACAAATATTTAGTCACCAATAGGATTGACAATTGACAGCATTAGGCAACCTGGACATGGATGTTTTTAGAAATCCATGTTCACTTTCCATTTAGGCTTTGGTACAATCATAAGTGTGACCTTTCCATTTTTTGTCCAGAATATTACTGTGATAATGAGGTGACATGAGTATTTCTTTCACCATTTCTGGGAGCAATATATTGAAGATGTAAAATGAGAATCGGGGGTACAAAGAGGTGTACCCTGTTTCTAGGAACATAGAGAAAAAGCATGAATAGACCATACAGTGAATAAAAAATATAACTTTTTTGAACTTAAATAATGAATTGAACTGATATCTGAAAAATTAAAGGAAATTGTATATTGATATACAATCATTCATTCCAACCAGGTATATATGTAATGGAAATATTTGTGTTTTGGTTTATCATGAAGAGTGTGTGAGTTTTGCTTCAAAATGATTATGGAAATTCAAAATAATGTGTTTGGAAAGAAGTCTCACGAAAAGACCAGTCAAGAAACCCTGACAATACATGTGTTCTGAAGCAAGAAGTGGTGAAAGTTGAAACAAATGCTTATTAATTTGTGAACTTGTGGATGAAATGTATATCCTGTGATGTGCAAAAACTGAAGAAACAATAATGTACCAGTGTCGAATACAAATGAATGACAAATTACATATCATGTCCCATAGAAGTCTATTTGCATTGATGTTAGACTGGGTCAGTTACTGTAGAATAATTAGGATTTGTATGCACCATTCACTGAAGTTAGTTTTCAGTACTAAGAAACAAATATGTATTTCAGGTGGATGAATATTTCTGATTATCATCTTGTGAAAAGTGGATTATAAATCCACATACATGAACATGAATGAATTTAGAGAGTGTATATTAGACACATATATTTCATATTTTGAAAAATTTGGAGAGTATATCTATATCTATATCTATATCTATATCTATACACACACACACACACACACACACACACACACACACACACCCACACAACTCACAGACATTAAAAAGTACCAATATAAATGCCAATCGAAATTCATCAGTAAATATGTATCATCCACAAATGCAAAAATATTTATTTTACTGAACATGAGTTAATGTATAATGTTGTTCTACTAGGACGCTCTCCTATAAGTTGAATTTTCATTTCCAACAGCATTTAGGAGGAGTGAACTCTTCTCACAATTTGTATCTGCCAAGACAGCCACCTCACAAAAATGTACGTGTGATACCTGGTAGGATTCTATATATGCATATAAATATACGTGTGTGAAGAGTCTACAGAAAAAGGAAACAAGAATTCACATATTTGTTAAGTTTAAAACACATGGAGAATATTTCAAATAAATTTGACTAGATTTATAACTCCTACCTTATATAATGCAAATGTCAAGTCCAACTATACAACATGTCTCCTCTGAAGTACTTGTATTTCTAATGTGTTGGGTTAATTTTCTCCATTATATTAGGATGAATAGTCTGAGTCTACTAGGTATGGGTTAGTGTCAGGGATTCAGTATTTCGAATGGAAAATTGGAAAATGAATCCAATGTGTATGTAAATATATGCTGCACAAATATCCTCCCGCTCTCATCCAGAACAATGCCTTGACATTACCTTCACCCCAAGTAAGACACAATTAGAGGAGAAGAGTTACAAAATCAGTGAATACATATCTGGAATGGAAAATGCTCAGGAGTTCACAACCTTGGAAGTGGTAGAGGAGTTTCCAAAACTAAGGGACAGGGTAAACACTCCACAAACATGGAGCTCTGCTGGCCTAAAAACTTTTTGAGAAACTGCCTCTGAGCTTCCACACTTGAAATATATGTTGTTTTCAGGAGATTTGGCTTCCTCTGTAGTGAGAACATCAAAGCTGGGTCTGCATCTATGTGACCTGGAGGACATGGTTTCTTATTTTCCAA
This sequence comes from Callospermophilus lateralis, assembly GCF_048772815.1. NCBI lineage: Eukaryota > Metazoa > Chordata > Mammalia > Rodentia > Sciuridae > Callospermophilus > Callospermophilus lateralis. The sequence continues at coordinate 439,331 of NW_027510929.1, forward strand.
TGAACAAGATGAAGCAGTGCTGAATCCTCTCTTTGTAGGTAAACTGAGGCCACTGGGGACTAAGTGTCTCCCCGTGTGGACTGTGAAGCCATTTGGTCCTCTTCCACTTTTTGTGGTGTTTTTGCTGCTGCACTGTGAGTTTGGTATTTGTTTCACGAAATACTAGGAGCTAAACTGGGACACAGTGCTGGAGGGAGTTCTGTCACGTGTGGTGGGTCAGGGTCTGCAAGAGAATGCACCAACTAGGCTCCTATCTCTCACAGCTTGCCCCATTGCCCCCTTGTCCATATCAACCTGATTCTTAATTTTCCTCTGAAAACTCTCCATATAACAAGATGCCTTTACATATAAGGGTCTGTTGGCTGCACCATGTCAGTTACAAGCCATTTGGAATCCAATGGTAGATCCACATGGCCCTACCACGGATGTTTTATCAAACACCTCCCCACCACTGCTCTAGACCCACTACTCAGCAGGCTCCAAATTTCTGGCATCTCTGTTCTACACCATTTTCATGAAACTCAGTAAATCAAGGCACTGTCTGGTATACTCATGATCAGCAACAGGACATCCAATGTTTCTCCAGTGCCACCTGGTCATAGGAATTTCAAAAATTTCATGGTATTTATCTAGCCATTTTTCAAGCATGAAGTTGGAGGCACTGTGGGTTTCAGTTCATTCAGCAAACATTAAATGGTGAGGAAGCTCATTTCAATGAAATCTCTGGAGAACTCTCACAGGCATGGCTTCCCAAAGAGTGGACAAAAGGTCACATTAGGCCAGGCCCATTGAGGTCTACAATGTGAGGTCCATGTGTGTTTTGACTCTCAACGATGGCTGCCATTTCTTTAAGAATAAAATCATGTGATATCCTTGCTGAGATTCCCAGGCCTCTGTGGAAATCCACCCGGGGCCTAGGTCTCAGTTTCCAAGAGCGACTTTCATGCGTGGCCTCTTAAAATCCCAACAAAATTCATGGCAATGCTTCTCTGAGTTCAGTTCCAAAACCCAGTCTCTAAGGGGAATCACACCAGAGTTCAAGCCCACGTGGACCCAGTCATTTTTTCCAATGCCACACAAATGACCAAAATTAAAACCAAAACACTCCCACATGGCCCTCATCTTATTTCATATAGTCAATCATCTTAACCTCTGGCTGGAGGTTTCCATGAGGGGCGCAGCCCAAGACAGTGTCCAAAATCAGCTCGTTTGCCCCTCATTTGTCTAAAGTCAGGGTAGCCTGGACACCGTTTCTGTGAACCAGGAGTGAACAAATAAGCCTGCCGTTAATACTTCTGTGTTTCTCCAATTTGAGGCCTACTGATTTTAGGTATCGATTCTTTAGGTGATTTAGAGTCATGCGAAAACACAAGTACCTCTGCACGGCTTTGAAGAACTCATTTGACCCAAAGAATCCCTATTGTCATTTGATGGAGTGCAGGAACCTAACAGAGGAAGGCAAGAGACTTCATCCACAATGAATGAAATTTTTTGCCATTTTGGTTTTGGAAGCTGACATGGGATCATTCTTAAGATCCATCAGGTGCTGAGAATCTAAGTCACAGCCACACACAGGCCCAAGAGACTGATAAAGACACATCCCTTTCCAAAGCAATTAAGCAAAGAGCCACAGGTGAGGCCCATTCATTTCCATTTGAAAACTGTTTTCTTCAGGCTTCACAAAGGGGTGGCCTGAGGCAAAGACCTTCCTGACATTCAGTGCAACACAACAATAAGTAAGCAAAAGGCCCAAAGCAGGGTTTCTGCACTGAGACTTTCCTGGTCACACTGATATCTGAGTTTTCTGAGATGCTCGCCATTCTCTTCAGCTATCCAGTACATGGCCATGTCACAGAGCTTGGAGGTGGTACATATTTTGGACACAAATCCATGAGCCTATTCTGGAGAGTGGCCAGAATTCAGGAAGAAAACTACAACTTAGAAAGATAGCAGGTGTTGCACATCGATAAGACAAGCTGCAGTCCATTCATATATTGGGCATGGGAAGATTTATACTAGACAGGACACATCCATTAATGCATTCTCTTTTCTAATGTCTACAACAACGGACACAGTGGGATACACAGAAACAGAAACACTCGCCGTGTCAAATGACTTACTAGAAACTGTCCACTCCAAACCAAACAAACCGCCTTTTCTATCTATTCTCAGAACATGAGACAAAACAACAAAACCACACCCACTCCCACAAAGGCACCTCCTTCCCCCAAGTACGTCTGTGACTATCCGGAGTGTCCTCTGACTGGTGGGCCATACTATGTTCCCCCGAAATGGCCTGTCTTCTCTCAGATCTTGTTTCCTTGACCAACTCTGTGAAGATGTCAGGAAAAAGTGGTTAGCCACTACCTGTTTTCTCAGGAAAGGTCCATCTTCAGAGCTCTCCTGGCATTTGGCCATCCTCACATCATTAGGTACCAAGAAAACTGACTCTGTCCTTGGTAAATCCAAACAAGTGAGCCCACTGGGACGGGGACTGGGACTGCCTCTGGGTGCCTGGCTTCTTGGATACCAAGTTCAGAGAGTTCCATCACCAAGGAAATGAGGTATGTCACATTCTTTGGAACTGAATGAGGTCACTGCCTTGGCAACCACTTTGTCCTAACAGTTGCTTCCAAGGGTTACATAAGATGGAGGTTGCCCCTACTTCCTGTGACACTTTCATAAGGTAGAATGTATATCACCATTGGCACCCGGGAACAGCTCTCCACTCAGCCCTGGTTCGGTCCATCTTCTGTACAATAAGAAGAGAGAGAGGCAGATTCAGACACATCCCTTCATCCTGACCAGGTTGTTTGCCATGGAAGATGACTTTTGCTCTCTCAGGTGCTTCATACCTGCCTACAACTTCTCCAGGTATCATTTGTGCATGGACATTTGAGGTTCTCATCAGGTGGAAGGTCCCCAACTTTCCTGTATTGTAAGAACCACTCTGTCCCTGCTCTTCTGTAAAATGATTGAGGGAACAGTGTATACTTGGGGTTAAAAACAGGTTTGATTTGGGTTACGAGTGATTCTGTGTGATGAATAATGGTATTGGGAACCTGCAATATTTACAAGAATATAGAGGTGAAATATAAGTAGGAAAACAGAAATCTAGGTATGATTTGAAGCCCAGAAGGGTTTTGCCCTTGATTGGGATACTTAGCTTTGAATGATGTTCTGCAAAGATGCCTCAGGTAATTCGATATACAATGGCATAGGACCTTGTACATTGGATGATTGAATTTAGAAGAGAACATCCAGTCAAAAAGGGATATTCAGTAGGATTAAGAAGATAGTCTGTAGGTTTAGGAAGAAGAGTGAGTATAGGATTTGGACCAAAAGTTCTTTAGCAATAGACTTTCTGTTGTTGAGTGAATGTAAATGTCAGCACATATGAAGAGTCAGTCACTATGTTGAACTGGGGAAAATATGTAGAAAAGCAGATATCAATAGAAACATTACGAAATCAGGCAAAGTATAAAGTGAGTGATAGAATTAGACATTTTCAACAGGGTTGAGTTTGAATATATAAATTAGGAAAAATACAAATATTTAGTCACCAATAGGATTGACAATTGACAGCATTAGGCAACCTGGACATGGATGTTTTTAGAAATCCATGTTCACTTTCCATTTAGGCTTTGGTACAATCATAAGTGTGACCTTTCCATTTTTTGTCCAGAATATTACTGTGATAATGAGGTGACATGAGTATTTCTTTCACCATTTCTGGGAGCAATATATTGAAGATGTAAAATGAGAATCGGGGGTACAAAGAGGTGTACCCTGTTTCTAGGAACATAGAGAAAAAGCATGAATAGACCATACAGTGAATAAAAAATATAACTTTTTTGAACTTTAAATAATGAATTGAACTGATATCTGAAAAATTAAAGGAAATCGTATATTGATATACAATCATTCATTCCAACCAGGTATATATGTAATGGAAATATTTGTGTTTTGGTTTATCATGAAGAGTGTGTGAGTTTTGCTTCAAAATGATTATGGAAATTCAAAATAATGTGTTTGGAAAGAAGTCTCACGAAAAGACCAGTCAAGAAACCCTGACAATACATGTGTTCTGAAGCAAGAAGTGGTGAAAGTTGAAACAAATGCTTATTAATTTGTGAACTTGTGGATGAAATGTATATCCTGTGATGTGCAAAAACTGAAGAAACAATAATGTACCAGTGTCGAATACAAATGAATGACAAATTACATATCATGTCCCATAGGAGTCTACTTGCATTGATGTTAGACTGGGTCAGTTACTGTAGAATAATTAGGATTTGTATGCACCATTCACTGAAGTTAGTTTTCAGTACTAGGAAACAAATATGTATTTCAGGTGGATGAATATTTCTGATTATCATCTTGTGAAAAGTGGATTATAAATCCACATACATGAACATGAATGAATTTAGAGAGTGTATATTAGACACATATATTTCATATTTTGAAAAATTTGGAGAGTATATCTATATCTATATCTATATCTATATCTATACACACACACACACACACACACACACACACACACACACACACAACTCACAGACATTAAAAAGTACCAATATAAATGCCAATCGAAATTCATCAGTAAATATGTATCATCCACAAATGCAAAAATATTTATTTTACTGAACATGAGTTAATGTATAATGTTGTTCTACTAGGACGCTCTCCTATAAGTTGAATTTTCATTTCCAACAGCATTTAGGAGGAGTGAACTCTTCTCACAATTTGTATCTGCCAAGACAGCCACCTCACAAAAATGTACGTGTGATACCTGGTAGGATTCTATATATGCATATAAATATACGTGTGTGAAGAGTCTACAGAAAAAGGAAACAAGAATTCACATATTTGTTAAGTTTAAAACACATGGAGAATATTTCAAATAAATTTGACTAGATTTATAACTCCTACCTTATATAATGCAAATGTCAAGTCCAACTATACAACATGTCTCCTCTGAAGTACTTGTATTTCTAATGTGTTGGGTTAATTTTCTCCATTATATTAGGATGAATAGTCTGAGTCTACTAGGTATGGGTTAGTGTCAGGGATTCAGTATTTCGAATGGAAAATTGGAAAATGAATCCAATGTGTATGTAAATATATGCTGCACAAATATCCTCCCGCTCTCATCCAGAACAATGCCTTGACATTACCTTCACCCCAAGTAAGACACAATTAGAGGAGAAGAGTTACAAAATCAGTGAATACATATCTGGAATGGAAAATGCTCAGGAGTTCACAACCTTGGAAGGGGTAGAGGAGTTTCCAAAACTAAGGGACAGGGTAAACACTCCACAAACATGGAGCTCTGCTGGCCTAAAAACTTTTTGAGAAACTGCCTCTGAGCTTCCACACTTGAAATATATGTTGTTTTCAGGAGATTTGGCTTCCTCTGTAGTGAGAACATCAAAGCTGGGTCTGCATCTATGTGACCTGGAGGACATGGTTTCTTATTTTCCAATGAACAAGATGAAGCAGTGCTGAATCCTCTCTTTGTAGGTAAACTGAGGCCACTGGGGACTAAGTGTCTCCCCGTGTGGACTGTGAAGCCATTTGGTCCTCTTCCACTTTTTGTGGTGTTTTTGCTGCTGCCCTGTGAGTTTGGTATTTGTTTCACGAAATACTAGGAGCTAAACTGGGACACAGTGCTGGAGGGAGTTCTGTCACGTGTGGTGGGTCAGGGTCTGCAAGAGAATGCACCAACTAGGCTCCTATCTCTCACAGCTTGCCCCATTGCCCCCTTGTCCATATCAACCTGATTCTTAATTTTCCTCTGAAAACTCTCCATATAACAAGATGCCTTTACATATAAGGGTCTGTTGGCTGCACCATGTCAGTTACAAGCCATTTGGAATCCAATGGTAGATCCACATGGCCCTACCACGGATGTTTTATCAAACACCTCCCCACCACTGCTCTAGACCCACTACTCAGCAGGCTCCAAATTTCTGGCATCTCTGTTCTACACCATTTTCATGAAACTCAGTAAATCAAGGCACTGTCTGGTATACTCATGATCAGCAACAGGACATCCAATGTTTCTCCAGTGCCACCTGGTCATAGGAATTTCAAAAATTTCATGGTATTTATCTAGCCATTTTTCAAGCATGAAGTTGGAGGCACTGTGGGTTTCAGTTCATTCAGCAAACATTAAATGGTGAGGAAGCTCATTTCAATGAAAACTCTGGAGAACTCTCACAGGCATGGCTTCCCAAAGAGTGGACAAAAGGTCACATTAGGCCAGGCCCATTGAGGTCTACAATGTGAGGTCCATGTGTGTTTTGACTCTCAACGATGGCTGCCATTTCTTTAAGAATAAAATCATGTGATATCCTTGTGAGATTCCCAGGCCTCTGTGGAAATCCACCCGGGGCCTAGGTCTCAGTTTCCAAGAGAGACTTTCATGCGTGGCCTCTTAAAATCCCAACAAAATTCATGGCAATGCTTCTCTGAGTTCAGTTCCAAAACCCAGTCTCTAAGGGGAATCACACCAGAGTTCAAGCCCACGTGGACCCAGTCATTTTTTCCAATGCCACACAAATGACCAAAATTAAAACCAAAACACTCCCACATGGCCCTCATCTTATTTCATATAGTCAATCATCTTAACCTCTGGCTGGAGGTTTCCATGAGGGGCGCAGCCCAAGACAGTGTCCAAAATCAGCTCGTTTGCCCCTCATTTGTCTAAAGTCAGGGTAGCCTGGACACCGTTTCTGTGAACCAGGAGTGAACAAATAAGCCTGCCGTTAATACTTCTGTGTTTCTCCAATTTGAGGCCTACTGATTTTAGGTATCGATTCTTTAGGTGATTTAGAGTCATGCGAAAACACAAGTACCTCTGCAGGGCTTTGAAGAACTCATTTGACCCAAAGAATCCCTATTGTCATTTGATGGAGTGCAGGAACCTAACAGAGGAAGGGAAGAGACTTCATCCACAATGAATGAAATTTTTTGCCATTTTGGTTTTGGAAGCTGACATGGGATCATTCTTAAGATCCATCAGGTGCTGAGAATCTAAGTCACAGCCACACACAGGCCCAAGAGACTGATAAAGACACATCCCTTTCCAAAGCAATTAAGCAAAGAGCCACAGGTGAGGCCCATTCATTTCCATTTGAAAACTGTTTTCTTCAGGCTTCACAAAGGGGTGGCCTGAGGCAAAGACCTTCCTGACATTCAGTGCAACACAACAATAAGTAAGCAAAAGGCCCAAAGCAGGGTTTCTGCACTGAGACTTTCCTGGTCACACTGATATCTGAGTTTTCTGAGATGCTCGCCATTCCCCTCAACTATCCAGTGCATGGCCATGTCACAGAGCTTGGAGGTGGTACATATTTTGGACACAAATCCATGAGCCTATTCTGGAGAGTGGCCAGAATTCCGGAAGAAAACTACAACTTAGAAAGATAGCAGGTGTTGCACATCGATAAGACAAGCTGCAGTCCATTCATATATTGGGCATGGGAAGATTTATACTAGACAGGACACATCCATTAATGCATTCTCTTTTCTAATGTCTACAACAACGGACACAGTGGAATACACAGAAACAGAAACACTCGCCATGTCAAATGACTTACTAGAAACTGTCCACTCCAAACCAAACAAACCGCCTTTTCTATCTATTCTCAGAACATGAGACAAAACAACAAACCCACACCCACTCCCACAAAGGCACCTCCTTCCCCCAAGTACGTCTGTGACTATCCGGAGTGTCCTCTGACTGGTGGGCCATACTATGTTCCCCCGAAATGGCCTGTCTTCTCTCAGATCTTGTTTCCTTGACCAACTCTGTGAAGATGTCAGGAAAAAGTGGTTAGCCACTACCTGTTTTCTCAGGAAAGGTCCATCTTCAGAGCTCTCCTGGCATTTGGCCATCCTCACATCATTAGGTACCAAGAAAACTGACTCTGTCCTTGGTAAATCCAAACAAGTGAGCCCACTGGGACTGGGACTGGGACTGCCTCTGGGTGCCTGGCTTCTTGGATACCAAGTTCAGAGAGTTCCATCACCAAGGAAATGAGGTATGTCACATTCTTTGGAACTGAATGAGGTCACTGCCTTGGCAACCACTTTTTCCTAACAGTTGCTTCCAAGGGTAACATAAGATGGAGGTTGCCCCTACTTGCTGTGACACTTTCATAAGGTAGAATGTATATCACCATTGGCACCCGGGAACAGCTCTCCACTCTGCCCTGGTTTGGTCCATCTTCTGTACTATAAGAAGAGAGAGAGGCAGAGTCAGACACATCCCTTCATCCTGACCAGGTTGTTTGCCATGGAAGATGACTTTTGCTCTCTCAGGTGCTTCATACCTGCCTACAACTTCTCCAGGTATCATTTGTGCATGGACATTTGAGGTTCTCATCAGGTGGAAGGTCCCCAACTTTCCTGTATTGTAAGAACCACTCTGTCCCTGCTCTTCTGTAAAATGATTGAGGGAACAGTGTATACTTGGGGTCAAAAACAGGTTTGATTTGGGTTATGAGTGATTCTGTGTGATGAGTAATGGTATTGGGAACCTGCAGTATTTACAAGAATATTGTGGTGAAATATAAGTAGGAAAACAGAAATCTAGGTATGATTTGAATCCCAGAAGGGTTTTGCCCTTGATTGGGATACTTAGCTTTGAATGATGTTCTGCAAAGATGCCTCAGATAATTCCATATATAATGGCATAGGACCTTGTACATTGGATGATTGAATTTAGAAGAGAACATCCAGTCAAAAAGGGATATTCAGTAGAATTAGGAAGATAGTCGGTAGGTTTAGGAAGAAGAGTGAGTATAGGATTTGGACCAAAAGTTCTTTAGCAATAGACTTTCGGTTGTTGAGTGAATGTAAATGTCAGCACATATGAAGAGTCAGTCACTATGTTGAACTGGGGAAAATATGTAGAAAAGCAGATATCAATAGAAAAATTAAGAAATCAGGCAAAGTATAAAGTGAGTGATAGAATTAGACATTTTTAACAGGGTTGAGTTTGAATATATAAATTAGGAAAAAAACAAATATGTAGTCACGAATAGGATTGACAATTGACAGCATTAGGCAACCTGGGCATGGATGTTTTTAGAAATCCATGTTCACTTTCCATTTAGGCTTTGGTACAATCATAAGTGTGACCTTTCCATTTTTTGTCCAGAATATTACTGTGATAATGAGGTGACATGAGTATATCTTTCACCATTTCTGGGAGCAATATATTGAAGATGTAAAATGAGAATCGGGGGTACAAAGAGGTGTACCCTATTTCTAGGAATATAGAGAAAAAGCATGAATAGACCATACTGTGAATAAATAATATAACTTTTTTGAACTTTAAATAATGAATTGAACTGATATCTGAAAAATTAAAGGAAATCGTATATTGATATACACTCATTCATTCCAACCAGGTATATATGTAATGGAAATATTTGTGTTTTGGTTTATCATGAAGAGTGTGTGAGTTTGCTTCAAAATGATTATGGAAATTCAAAATAATGTGTTTTGAAGAAGTCTCATGAAAAGACCAGTCAAGAAACCCTGACAATACATGTGTTCTGAAGCAAGAAGTGGTGAAAGTTGAAACAAATGCTTATTAATTTGTGAACTTGTGGATGAAATGTATATCCTGTGATGTGCAAAAACTGAAGAAACAATAATGTACCAGTGTCGAATACAAATGAATGACAAATTACATATCATGTCCCATAGGAGTCTACTTGCATTGATGTTAGACTGGGTCAGTTACTGTAGAATAATTAGGATTTGTATGGACCATTCACTGAAGTTAGTTTTCAGTACTAGGAAACAAATATGTATTTCAGGTGGATGAATATTTCTGATTATAATCTTGTGAAAAGTGGATTATAAATCCACATACATGAACATGAATGAATTTAGAGAGTGTATATTAGACACATATATTTCATATTTTGAAAAATTTGGAGAGTATATCTATATCTATATCTATATCTATACACACACACACACACACACACACACACACACACACACAACTCACAGACATTAAAAAGTACCAGTATAAATGCCAATCGAAATTCATCAGTAAATATGTATCATCCACAAATGCAAAAATATTTATTTTACTGAACATGAGTTAATGTATAATGTTGTTCTACTAGGACGCTCTCCTATAAGTTGAATTTTCATTTCCAACAGCATTTAGGAGGAGTGAACTCTTCTCACAATTTGTATCTGCCAAGACAGCCACCTCACAAAAATGTACGTGTGATACCTGGTAGGATTCTATATATGCATATAAATATACGTGTGTGAAGAGACTACAGAAAAAGGAAACAAGAATTCACATATTTGTTAAGTTTAAAACACATGGAGAATATTTCAAATAAATTTGACTAGATTTATAACTCCTACCTTATATAATGCAAATGTCAAGTCCAACTATACAACATGTCTCCTCTGAAGTACTTGTATTTCTAATGTGTTGGGTTAATTTTCTCCATTATATTAGGATGAATAGTCTGAGTCTACTAGGTATGGGTTAGTGTCAGGGATTCAGTATTTCGAATGGAAAATTGGAAAATGAATCCAATGTGTATGTAAATATATGCTGCACAAATATCCTCCCGCTCTCATCCAGAACAATGCCTTGACATTACCTTCACCCCAAGTAAGACACAATTAGAGGAGAAGAGTTACAAAATCAGTGAATACATATCTGGAATGGAAAATGCTCAGGAGTTCACAACCTTGGAGGTGGTAGAGGAGTTTCCAAAACTAAGGGACAGGGTAAACACTCCACAAACATGGAGCTCTGCTGGCCTAAAAACTTTTTGAGAAACTGCCTCTGAGCTTCCACACTTGAAATATATGTTGTTTTCAGGAGATTTGGCTTCCTCTGTAGTGAGAACATCAAAGCTGGGTCTGCATCTATGTGACCTGGAGGACATGGTTTCTTATTTTCCAATGAACAAGATGAAGCAGTGCTGAATCCTCTCTTTGTAGGTAAACTGAGGCCACTGGGGACTAAGTGTCTCCCCGTGTGGACTGTGAAGCCATTTGGTCCTCTTCCACTTTTTGTGGTGTTTTTGCTGCTGCACTGTGAGTTTGGTATTTGTTTCACGAAATACTAGGAGCTAAACTGGGACACAGTGCTGGAGGGAGTTCTGTCACGTGTGGTGGGTCAGGGTCTGCAAGAGAATGCACCAACTAGGCTCCTATCTCTCACAGCTTGCCCCATTGCCCCCTTGTCCATATCAACCTGATTCTTAATTTTCCTCTGAAAACTCTCCATATAACAAGATGCCTTTACATATAAGGGTCTGTTGGCTGCACCATGTCAGTTACAAGCCATTTGGAATCCAATGGTAGATCCACATGGCCCTACCACGGATGTTTTATCAAACACCTCCCCACCACTGCTCTAGACCCACTACTCAGCAGGCTCCAAATTTCTGGCATCTCTGTTCTACACCATTTTCATGAAACTCAGTAAATCAAGGCACTGTCTGGTATACTCATGATCAGCAACAGGACATCCAATGTTTCTCCAGTGCCACCTGGTCATAGGAATTTCAAAAATTTCATGGTATTTATCTAGCCATTTTTCAAGCATGAAGTTGGAGGCACTGTGGGTTTCAGTTCATTCAGCAAACATTAAATGGTGAGGAAGCTCATTTCAATGAAATCTCTGGAGAACTCTCACAGGCATGGCTTCCAAAGAGTGGACAAAAGGTCACATTAGTCCAGGCCCATTGAGGTCTACAATGTGAGGTCCATGTGTGTTTTGACTCTCAACTATGGCTGCCATTTCTTTAAGAATAAAATCATGTGATATCCTTGCTGAGATTCCCAGGCCTCTGTGGAAATCCACCCGGGGCCTAGGTCTCAGTTTCCAAGAGCGACTTTCATGCATGGCCTCTTAAAATCCCAACAAAATTCATGGCAATGCTTCTCTGAGTTCAGTACCAAAACCCAGTCTCTAAGGGGAATCACACCAGAGTTCAAGCCCACGTGGACCCAGTCATTTTTTCCAATGCCACACAAATGACCAAAATTAAAACCAAAACACTCCCACATGGCCCTCATCTTATTTCATATAGTCAATCATCTTAACCTCTGGCTGGAGGTTTCCATGAGGGGCGCAGCCCAAGACAGTGTCCAAAATCAGCTCGTTTGCCCTCATTTGTCTAAAGTCAGGGTAGCTTGGACACCGTTTCTGTGAACCAGGAGTGAACAAATAAGCCTGCTATTAATACTTCTGTGTTTCTCCAATTTGAGGCCTACTGATTTTAGGTATCTATTCTTTAGGTGATTTAGAGTCATGCGAAAACACAAGTACCTCTGCAGGGCTTTGAAGAACTCATTTGACCCAAAGAATCCCTATTGTCATTTGATGGAGTGCAGGAACCTAACAGAGGAAGGGAAGAGACTTCATCCACAATGAATGAAATTTTTTTGCCATTTTGGTTTTGGAAGCTCACATGGGATCATTCTTAAGATCCATCAGGTGCTGAGAATCTAAGTCACAGCCACACACAGGCCCAAGAGGCTGATAAAGACACATCCCTTTCCAAAGCAATTAAGCAAAGAGCCACAGGTGAGGCCCATTCATTTCCATTTGAAAACTGTTTTCTTCAGGCTTCACAAAGGGGTGGCCTGAGGCAAAGACCTTCCTGACATTCAGTGCAACACAACAATAAGTAAGCAAAAGGCCCAAAGCAGGGTTTCTGCACTGAGACTTTCCTGGTCACACTGATATCTGAGTTTTCTGAGATGCTCGCCATTCTCTTCAGCTATCCAGTACATGGTCATGTCACAGAGCTTGGAGGTGGTACATATTTTGGACACAAATCCATGAGCCTATTCTGGAGAGTGGCCAGAATTCAGGAAGAAAACTACAACTTAGAAAGATAGCAGGTGTTGCACTTCGATAAGACAAGCTGCAGTCCATTCATATATTGGGCATGGGAAGATTTATACTAGACAGGACACATCCATTAATGCATTCTCTTTTCTAATGTCTACAACAACGGACACAGTGGGATACACAGAAAGAGAAACACTCGCCGTGTCAAATGACTTACTAGAAACTGTCCACTCCAAACCAAACAAACCGCCTTTTCTATCTATTCTCAGAACATGAGACAAAACAACAAACCCACACCCACTCCCACAAAGGCACCTCCTTCCCCCAAGTAGGTCTGTGACTATCCGGAGTGTCCTCTGACTGGTGGGCCATACTATGTTCCCCCGAAATGGCCTGTCTTCTCTCAGATCTTGTTTCCTTGACCAACTCTGTGAAGATGTCAGGAAAAAGTGGATAGCCACTACCTGTTTTCTCAGGAACGGTCCATCTTCAGAGCTCTCCTGGCATTTGGCCATCCTCACATCATTAGGTACCAAGAAAACTGACTCTGTCCTTGGTAAATCCAAACAAGTGAGCCCACTGGGACTGGGACTGGGACTGCCTCTGGGTGCCTGGCTTCTTGGATACCAAGTTCAGAGAGTTCCATCACCAAGGAAATGAGGTATGTCACATTCTTTGGAACTGAATGAGGTCACTGCCTTGGCAACCACTTTGTCCTAACAGTTGCTTCCAAGGGTTACATAAGATGGAGGTTGCCCCTACTTCCTGTGACACTTTCATAAGGTAGAATGTATATCACCATTGGCACCCGGGAACAGCTCTCCACTCATCCCTGGTTCGGTCCATCTTCTGTACAATAAGAAAAGAGAGAGGCAGATTCGGACACATCCCTTCATCCTGACCAGGTTGTTTGCCATGGAAGATGACTTTTGCTCTCTCAGGTGCTTCATACCTGCCTAGAACTTCTCCAGGTATCATTTGTGCATGGACATTTGAGGTTCTCATCAGGTGGAAGGTCCCAACTTTCCTGTATTGTAAGAACCACTCTGTCCCTGCTCTTCTGTAAAATGATTGAGGGAACAGTGTATACTTGGGGTTAAAAAACAGGTTTGATTTGGGTTACGAGTGATTCTGTGTGATGAATAATGGTATTGGGAACCTGCAATATTTTACAAGAATATAGAGGTGAAATATAAGTAGGAAAACAGAAATCTAGGTATGATTTGATGCCCAGAAGGGTTTTGCCCTTGATTGGGATACTTAGCTTTGAATGATGTTCTGCAAAGGTGCCTCAGATAATTCGATATACAATGGCATAGGACCTTGTACATTGGATGATTGAATTTAGAAGAGAACATCCAGTCAAAATGGGATATTCAGTAGGATTAGGAAGATAGTCTGTAGGTTTAGGAAGAAGAGTGAGTATAGGATTTGGACCAAAAGTTCTTTAGCAATAGATTTTCGGTTGTTGAGTGAATGTAAATGTCAGCACATATGAAGAGTCAGTCACTATGTGAACTGGGGAAAATATGTAGAAAAGCAGATATCAATAGAAACATTACGAAATCAGGCAAAGTATAAAGTGAGTGATAGAATTAGACATTTTCAACAGGGTTGAGTTTGAATATATAAATTAGGAAAAAAACAAATATGTAGTCACCAATAGGATTGACAATTGACAGCATTAGGCAACCTGGACATGGATGTTTTTAGAAATCCATGTTCACTTTCCATTTAGGCTTTGGTACAATCATAAGTGTGACCTTTCCATTTTTTGTCCAGAATATTACTGTGATAATGAGGTGACATGAGTATTTCTTTCACCATTTCTGGGAGCAATATATTGAAGATGTAAAATGAGAATCGGGGGTACAAAGAGGTGTACCCTGTTTCTAGGAACATAGAGAAAAAGCATGAATAGACCATACAGTGAATAAAAAATATAACTTTTTTGAACTTTAAATAATGAATTGAACTGATATCTGAAAAATTAAAGGAAATCATATACTGATATACAATCATTCATTCCAACCAGGTATATATGTAATGGAAATATTTGTGTTTTGGTTTATCATGAAGAGTGTGTGAGTTTTACTTCAAAATGATTATGGAAATTCAAAATAATGTGTTTGGAAAGAAGTCTCACGAAAAGACCAGTCAAGAAACCCTGACAATACATGTGTTCTGAAGCAAGAAGTGGTGAAAGTTGAAACAAATGCTTATTAATTTGTGAACTTGTGGATGAAATGTATATCCTGTGATGTGCAAAAACTGAAGAAACAATAATGTACCAGTGTCGAATACAAATGAATGACAAATTACATATCATGTCCCATAGGAGTCTACTTGCATTGATGTTAGACTGGGTCAGTTACTGTAGAATAATTAGAATTTGTATGCACCATTCACTGAAGTTAGTTTTCAGTACTAGGAAACAAATATGTATTTCAGGTGGATGAATATTTCTGATTATCATCTTGTGAAAAGTGGATTATAAATCCACATACATGAACATGAATGAATTTAGAGAGTGTATATTAGACACATATATTTCATATTTTGAAAAATTTGGAGAGTATATCTATATCTATATCTATATCTATACACACACACACACACACACACACACACACACACACACACAACTCACAGACATTAAAAAGTACCAATATAAATGCCAATCGAAATTCATCAGTAAATATGTATCATCCACAAATGCAAAAATATTTATTTTACTGAACATGAGCTAATGAATAATGTTGTTCTACTAGGACGCTCTCCTATAAGTTGAATTTTCATTTCCAACAGCATTTAGGAGGAGTGAACTCTTCTCACAATTTGTATCTGCCAAGACAGCCACCTCACAAAAATGTACGTGTGATACCTGGTAGGATTCTATATATGCATATAAATATACGTGTGTGAAGAGACTACAGAAAAAGGAAACAAGAATTCACATATTTTTAAGTTTAAAACACATGGAGAATATTTCAAATAAATTTGACTAGATTTATAACTCCTACCTTATATAATGCAAATGTCAAGTCCAACTATACAACATGTCTCCTCTGAAGTACTTGTATTTCTAATGTGTTGGGTTAATTTTCTCCATTATATTAGGATGAATAGTCTGAGTCTACTAGGTATGGGTTAGTGTCAGGGATTCAGTATTTCGAATGGAAAATTGGAAAATGAATCCAATGTGTATGTAAATATATGCTGCACAAATATCCTCCCGCTCTCATCCAGAACAATGCCTTGACATTACCTTCACCCCAAGTAAGACACAATTAGAGGAGAAGAGTTACAAAATCAGTGAATACATATCTGGAATGGAAAATGCTCAGGAGTTCACAACCTTGGAGGTGGTAGAGGAGTTTCCAAAACTAAGGGACAGGGTAAACACTCCACAAACATGGAGCTCTGCTGGCCTAAAAACTTTTTGAGAAACTGCCTCTGAGCTTCCACAGTTGAAATATATGTTGTTTTCAGGAGATTTGGCTTCCTCTGTAGTGAGAACATCAAAGCTGGGTCTGCATCTATGTGACCTGGAGGACATGGTTTCTTATTTTCCAATGAACAAGATGAAGCAGTGCTGAATCCTATCTTTGTAGTTAAACTGAGGCCATTGGGGACTAAGTGTCTCCCCGTGTGGACTGTGAAGCCATTTGGTCCTCTTCCACTTTTTGTGGTGTTTTTGCTGCTGCACTGTGAGTTTGATATTTGTTTCACGAAATACTAGGAGCTAACCGGGGACACAGTGCTGGAGGGCGTTCTGTCACGTGTGGTGGGTCAGGGTCTGCAAGAGAATGCACCAACTAGGCTCCTATCTCTCACAGCTTGCCCCATTGCCCCCTTGTCCATATCAACCTGATTCTTAATTTTCCTCTGAAAACTCTCCATATAACAAGATGCCTTTACATATAAGGGTCTGTTGGCTGCACCATGTCAGTTACAAGCCATTTGGAATCCAATGGTAGATCCACATGGCCCTACCACGGATGTTTTATCAAACACCTCCCCACCACTGCTCTAGACCCACTCCTCAGCAGGCTCCAAATTTCTGGCATCTCTGTTCTACACCATTTTCATGAAACTCAGTAAATCAAGGCACTGTCTGGTATACTCATGATCAGCAACAGGACATCCAATGTTTCTCCAGTGCCACCTGGTCATAGGAATTTCAAAAATTTCATGGTATTTATCTAGCCATTTTTCAAGCATGAAGTTGGAGGCACTGTGGGTTTCATTCATTTAGCAAACATTAAATGGTGAGGAAGCTCATTTCAATGAAATCTCTGGAGAACTCTCACAGGCATGGCTTCCCAAAGAGTGGACAAAAGGTAACATTAGGCCAGGCCCATTGAGGTCTACAATGTGAGGTCCATGTGTGTTTTGACTCTCAACTATGGCTGCCATTTCTTTAAGAATAAAATCATGTGATATCCTTGCTGAGATTCCCAGGCCTCTGTGGAAATCCACCCGGGGCCTAGGTCTCAGTTTCCAAGAGCGACTTTCATGCGTGGCCTCTTAAAATCCCAACAAAATTCATGGCAATGCTTCTCTGAGTTCAGTTCCAAAACCCAGTCTCTAAGGGGAATCACACCAGAGTTCAATCCCACGTGGACCCAGTCATTTTTTCCAATGCCACACAAATGACCAAAATTAAAACCAAAACACTCCCACATGGCCCTCATCTTATTCCATATAGTCAATCATCTTAACCTCTGGCTGGAGGTTTCCATGAGGGGCGCAGCCAATGACAGTGTCCAAAATCAGCTCGTTTGCCCCTCATTTGTCTAAAGTCAGGGTAGCCTGGACACCGTTTCTGTGAACCAGGAGTGAACAAATAAGCCTGCCGTTAATACTTCTGTGTTTCTCCAATTTGAGGCCTACTGATTTTAGGTATCGATTCTTTAGGTGATTTAGAGTCATGCGAAAACACAAGCACCTCTGCAGGGCTTTGAAGAACTCATTTGACCCAAAGAATCCCTATTGTCATTTGATGGAGTGCAGGAACCTAACAGAGGAAGGCAAGAGACTTCATCCACAATGAATGAAATTTTTTGCCATTTTGGTTTTGGAAGCTCACATGGGATCATTCTTAAGATCCATCAGGTGCTGAGAATCTAAGTCACAGCCACACACAGGCCCAAGAGGCTGATAAAGACACATCCCTTTCTAAAGCAATTAAGCAAAGAGCCACAGGTGAGGCCAATTCATTTCCATTTGAAAACTGTTTTCTTCAGGCTTCACAAAGGGGTGGCCTGAGGCAAAGACCTTCCTGACATTCAGTGCAACACAACAATAAGTAAGCAAAAGGCCCAAAGCAGGGTTTCTGCACTGAGACTTTCCTGGTCACACTGATATCTGAGTTTTCTGAGATGCTCGCCATTCTCTTCAGCTATCCAGTACATGGCCATGTCACAGAGCTTGGAGGTGGTACATATTTTGGACACAAATCCATGAGCCTATTCTGGAGAGTGGCCAGAATTCAGGAAGAAAACAACAACTTAGAAAGATAGCAGGTGTTGCACATCGATAAGACAAGCTGCAGTCCATTCATATATTGGGCAGGATGAATTTTGGTATGATTTATACTAGACAGGACACATCCATTAATGCATTCTCTTTTCTAATGTCTACAACAACGGACACAGTGGGATACACAGAAACAGAAACACTCGCCGTGTCAAATGACTTACTAGAAACTGTCCACTCCAAACCAAACAAACCGCCTTTCCTATCTATTCTGAGAACATGAGACAAAACAACAAACCCACACCCACTCCCACAAAGGCACCTCCTTCCCCCAAGTAGGTCTGTGACTATCCGGAGTGTCCTCTGACTGGTGGGCCATACTATGTTCCCCCGAAATGGCCTGTCTTCTCTCAGATCTTGTTTCCTTGACTAACTCTGTGAAGATGTCAGGAAAAAGTGGTTAGCCACTACCTGTTTTCTCAGGAAAAGTCCATCTTCAGAGCTCTCCTGGCATTTGGCCATCCTCACATCATTAGGTACCAAGAAAACTGACTCTGTCCTTGGTAAATCCAAACAAGTGAGCCCACTGGGACTGGGACTGGGACTGCCTCTGGGTGCCTGGCTTCTTGGATACCAAGTTCAGAGAGTTCCATCACCAAGGAAATGAGGTATGTCACATTCTTTGGAACTGAATGACGTCACTGCCTTGGCAACCACTTTGTCCTAACAGTTGCTTCAAAGGGTAACATAAAATGGAGGTTGCCCCCGCTTCCTGTGACACTTTCATAAGGTAGAATGTATATCAACCATTGGCACCCGGGAACAGCTCTCCACTCAGGCCTGGTTAGGTCCATCTTCTCTACAATAAGAACAGAGAGATTCAGATTCAGACACATCCCTTCATCCTGACCAGGTTGTTTGCCATGGAAGATGACTTTTGCTCTCTCAGGTGCTTCATACCTGCCTACAACTTCTCCAGGTATCATTTGTGCATGTACATTTGAGGTTTTCATCAGGTGGAAGGTCCCCAACTTTCCTGTATTGTAAGAACCACTCTGTCCCTGCTCTTCTGTAAAATGATTGAGGGAACAGTGTATACTTGGGGTTAAAAACAGGTTTGATTTGGGTTACGAGTGATTCTGTGTGATGAATAATGGTATTGGGAACCTGCAATATTTACAAGAATATAGAGGTGAAATATAAGTAGGAAAACAGAAATCTAGGTATGATTTGAAGCCCAGAAGGGTTTTGCCCTTGATTGGGATACTTAGCTTTGAATGATGTTCTGCAAAGATGCCTCAGATAATTCGATATACAATGGCATAGGACCTTGTACATTGGATGATTGAATTTAGAAGAGAACATCCAGTCAAAAAGGGATATTCAGTAGGATTAGGAAGATAGTCTGTAGGTTTAGGAAGAAGAGTGAGTATAGGATTTGGACCAAAAGTTCTTTAGCAATAGACTTTCGGTTGTTGAGTGAATGTAAATGTCAGCACATATGAAGAGTCAGTCACTATGTTGAACTGGGGAAAATATGTAGAAAAGCAGATATCAATGGAAACATTACGAAATCAGGCAAAGTATAAAGTGAGTGATAGAATTAGACATTTTCAACAGGGTTGAGTTTGAATATATAAATTAGGAAAAAAACAAATATGTAGTCACCAATAGGATTGACAATTGACAGCATTAGGCAACCTGGACATGGATTTTTTTAGAAATCCATGTTCACTTTACATTTAGGCTTTGGTACAATCATAATTGTGACCTTTCCATTTTTTGTCCAGAATATTACTGTGATAATGAGGTGACATGAGTATTTCTTTCACCATTTCTGGGAGTAATATATTGAAGATGTAAAATGAGAATCAGGGGTACAAAGAGGTGTACCCTGTTTCTAGGAACATAGAGAAAAAGCATGAATAGACCATACTGTGAATAAATAATATAACTTTTTTGAACTTTAAATAATGAATTGAACTGATATCTGAAAAATTAAAGGAAATCGTATATTGATATACAATCATTCATTCCAACCAGGTATATATGTAATGGAAATATTTGTGTTTTGGTTTATCATGAAGAGTGTGTGAGTTTTGCTTCAAAATGATTATGGAAATTCAAAATAATGTGTTTGGAAAGAAGTCTCACGAAAAGACCAGTCAAGAAACCCTGACAATACATGTGTTCTGAAGCAAGAAGTGGTGAAAGTTGAAACAAATGCTTATTAATTTGTGAACTTGTGGATGAAATGTATATCCTGTGATGTGCAAAAACTGAAGAAACAATAATGTACCAGTGTCGAATACAAATGAATGACAAATTACATATCATGTCCCATAGGAGTCTATTTGCATTGATGTTAGACTGGGTCAGTTACTGTAGAATAATTAGGATTTGTATGCACCATTCACTGAAGTTAGTTTTCAGTACTAGGAAACAAATATGTATTTCAGGTGGATGAATATTTCTGATTATCATCTTGTGAAAAGTGGATTATAAATCCACATACATGAACATGAATGAATTTAGAGAGTGTATATTAGACACATATATTTCATATTTTGAAAAATTTGGAGAGTATATCTATATCTATATCTATATCTATATCTATACACACACACACACACACACACACACACACACACACACCCACACAACTCACAGACATTAAAAAGTACCAATATAAATGCCAATCGAAATTCATCAGTAAATATGTATCATCCACAAATGCAAAAATATTTATTTTACTGAACATGAGCTAATGAATAATGTTGTTCTACTAGGACGCTCTCCTATAAGTTGAATTTTCATTTCCAACAGCATTTAGGAGGAGTGAACTCTTCTCACAATTTGTATCTGCCAAGACAGCCACCTCACAAAAATGTACGTGTGATACCTGGTATTATTCTATATATGCATATAAATATACATGTGTGAATAGACTACAGAAAAAGGAAACAAAAATTCACATATTTGTTAAGTTTAAAACACATGGAGAATATTTCAAATAAATTTGACTAGATTTATAACTCCTACCTTATATAATGCAAATGTCAAGTCCAACTATACAACATGTCTCCTCTGAAGTACTTGTATTTCTAATGTGTTGGGTTAATTTTCTCTATTATATTAGGATGAATAGTCTGAGTCTACAAGTATGGGTTAGTGTCAGGGATTCAGTATTTCGAATGGAAAATTGGAAAATGAATCCAATGTGTATGCAAATATATGCTGCACAAATATCCTCCCGCTCTCATCCAGAACAATGCCTTGACATTACCTTCACCCCAAGTAAGACACAATTAGAGGAGAAGAGTTACAAAATCAGTGAATACATATCTGGAATGGAAAATGCTCAGGAGTTCACAACCTTGGAGGTGGTAGAGGAGTTTCCAAAACTAAGGGACAGGGTAAACACTCCACAAACATGGAGCACTGCGGGCCTAAAAACTTTTTGAGAATCTGCCTCTGAGCTTCCACAGTTGAAATATATGTTGTTTTCAGGAGATTTGGCTTCCTCTGTAGTGAGAACATCAAAGCTGGGTCTGCATCTATGTGACCTGGAGGACATGGTTTCTTATTTTCCAATGAACAAGATGAAGCAGTGCTGAATCCTCTCTTTGTAGGTAAACTGAGGCCACTAGGGACTAAGTGTCTCCCCGTGTGGACTGTGAATCCATTTGGTCCTCTTCCACTTTTTGTGGTGTTTTTGCTGCTGCACTGTGAGTTTGATATTTGTTTCACGAAATACTAGGAGCTAAACTGGGACACAGTGCTGGAGGGAGTTCTGTCACGTGTGGTGGGTCAGGGTCTGCAAGAGAATGCACCAACTAGGCTCCTATCTCTCACAGCTTGCCCCATTGCCCCCTTGTCCATATCAACCTGATTCTTAATTTTCCTCTGAAAACTCTCCATATAACAAGATGCCTTTACATATAAGGGTCTGTTGGCTGCACCATGTCAGTTACAAGCCATTTGGAATCCAATGGTAGATCCACATGGCCCTACCACGGATGTTTTAGCAAACACCTCCCCACCACTGCTCTAGACCCACTCCTCAGCAGGCTCCAAATTTCTGGCATCTCTGTTCTACACCATTTTCATGAAACTCAGTAAATCAAGGCACTGTCTGGTATACTCATGATCAGCAACAGGACATCCAATGTTTCTCCAGTGCCACCTGGTCATAGGAATTTCAAAAATTTCATGGTATTTATCTAGCCATTTTTCAAGCATGAAGTTGGAGGCACTGTGGGTTTCAGTTCATTCAGCAAACATTAAATGGTGAGGAAGCTCATTTCAATGAAATCTCTGGAGAACTCTCACAGGCATGGCTTCCCAAAGAGTGGACAAAAGGTCACATTAGGCCAGGCCCATTGAGGTCTACAATGTGAGGTCCATGTGTGTTTTGACTCTCAACGATGGCTGCCATTTCTTTAAGAATAAAATCATGTGATATCCTTGCTGAGATTCCCAGGCCTCTGTGGAAATCCACCCGGGGCCTAGGTCTCAGTTTCCAAGAGCGACTTTCATGCGTGGCCTCTTAAAATCCCAACAAAATTCATGGCAATGCTTCTCTGAGTTCAGTTCCAAAACCCAGTCTCTAAGGGGAATCACACCAGAGTTCAAGCCCACGTGGACCCAGTCATTTTTTCCAATGCCACACAAATGACCAAAATTAAAACCAAAACACTCCCACATGGCCCTCATCTTATTTCATATAGTCAATCATCTTAACCTCTGGCTGGAGGTTTCCATGAGGGGCGCAGCCCAAGACAGTGTCCAAAATCAGCTCGTTTGCCCCTCATTTGTCTAAAGTCAGGGTAGCCTGGGTACCGTTTCTGTGAACCAGGAGTGAACAAATAAGCCTGCCGTTAATACTTCTGTGTTTCTCCAATTTGAGGCCTACTGATTTTAGGTATCGATTCTTTAGGTGATTTAGAGTCATGCGAAAACACAAGCACCTCTGCAGGGCTTTGAAGAACTCATTTGACCCAAAGAATCCCTATTGTCATTTGATGGAGTGCAGAAACCTAACAGAGGAAGGCAAGAGACTTCATCCACAATGAATGAAATTTTTTGCCATTTTGGTTTTGGAAGCTCACATGGGATCATTCTTAAGATCCATCAGGTGCTGAGAATCTAAGTCACAGCCACACACAGGCCCAAGAGGCTGATAAAGACACATCCCTTTCTAAAGCAATTAAGCAAAGAGCCACGGGTGAGGCCCATTCATTTCCATTTGAAAACTGTTTTCTTCAGGCTTCACAAAGGGGTGGCCTGAGGCAAAGACCTTCCTGACATTCAGTGCAACACAACAATAAGTAAGCAAAAGGCCCAAAGCAGGGTTTCTGCACTGAGACTTTCCTGGTCACACTGATATCTGAGTTTTCTGAGATGCTCGCCATTCTCTTCAGCTATCCAGTACATGGCCATGTCACAGAGCTTGGAGGTGGTACATATTTTGGACACAAATCCATGAGCCTATTCTGGAGAGTGGCCAGAATTCAGGAAGAAAACAACAACTTAGAAAGATAGCAGGTGTTGCACATCGATAAGACAAGCTGCAGTCCATTCATATATTGGGCAGGATGAATTTTGGTATGATTTATACTAGACAGGACACATCCATTAATGCATTCTCTTTTCTAATGTCTACAACAACGGACACAGTGGGATACACAGAAACAGAAACACTCGCCGTGTCAAATGACTTACTAGAAACTGTCCACTCCAAACCAAACAAACCGCCTTTCCTATCTATTCTGAGAACATGAGACAAAACAACAAACCCACACCCACTCCCACAAAGGCACCTCCTTCCCCCAAGTAGGTCTGTGACTATCCGGAGTGTCCTCTGACTGGTGGGCCATACTATGTTCCCCCGAAATGGCCTGTCTTCTCTCAGATCTTGTTTCCTTGACCAACTCTGTGAAGATGTCAGGAAAAAGTGGTTAGCCACTACCTGTTTTCTCAGGAAAGGTCCATCTTCAGAGCTCTCCTGGCATTTGGCCATCCTCACATCATTAGGTACCAAGAAAACTGACTCTGTCCTTGGTAAATCCAAACAAGTGAGCCCACTGGGACTGGGACTACGACTGCCTCTGGGTGCCTGGCTTCTTGGATACCAAGTTCAGAGAGTTCCATCACCAAGGAAATGAGGTATGTCACATTCTTTGGAACTGAATGAGGTCACTGCCTTGGCAACCACTTTGTCCTAACAGTTGCTTCAAAGGGTAACATAAAATGGAGGTTGCCCCCGCTTCCTGTGACACTTTCATAAGGTAGAATGTATATTACCATTGGCACCCGGGAACAGCTCTCCACTCAGGCCTGGTTTGGTCCATCTTCTCTACAATAAGAAGAGAGAGATTCAGATTCAGACACATCCCTTCATCCTGACGAGGTTGTTTGCCATGGAAGATGACTTTTGCTTTCTCAGGTGCTTCATACCTGCCTACAACTTCTCCAGGTATCATTTGTGCATGGACATTTGAGGTTCTCATCAGGTGGAAGGTCCCTAACTTTCCTGTATTGTAAGAACCACTCTGTCCCTGCTCTTCTGTAAAATGATTGAGGGAACAGTGTATACTTGGGGTTAAAAACAGGTTTGATTTGGGTTACGAGTGATTCTGTGTGATGAATAATGGTATTGGGAACCTGCAATATTTACAAGAATATAGAGGTGAAATATAAGTAGGAAAACAGAAATCTAGGTATGATTTGAAGCCCAGAAGGGTTTTGCCCTTGATTGGGATACTTAGCTTTGAATGATGTTCTGCAAAGTTGCCTCAGATAATTCGATATACAATGGCATAGGACCTTGTACATTGGATGATTGAATTTAGAAGAGAACATCCAGTCAAAAAGGGATATTCAGTAGGATTAGGAAGATAGTCTGTAGGTTTAGGAAGAAGAGTGAGTATAGGATTTGGACCAAAAGTTCTTTAGCAATAGACTTTCGGTTGTTGAGTGAATATAAATGTCAGCACATATGAAGAGTCAGTCACTATGTTGAACTGGGGAAAATATGTAGAAAAGCAGATATCAATGGAAACATTACGAAATCAGGCAAAGTATAAAGTGAGTGATAGAATTAGACATTTTCAACAGGGTTGAGTTTGAATATATAAATTAGGAAAAAAACAAATATGTAGTCACCAATAGGATTGACAATTGACAGCATTAGGCAACCTGGACATGGATGTTTTTAGAAATCCATGTTCACTTTCCATTTAGGCTTTGGTACAATCATAATTGTGACCTTTCCATTTTTTGTCCAGAATATTACTGTGATAATGAGGTGACATGAGTATTTCTTTCACCATTTCTGGGAGTAATATATTGAAGATGTAAAATGAGAATCAGGGGTACAAAGAGGTGTACCCTGTTTCTAGGAACATAGAGAAAAAGCATGAATAGACCATACTGTGAATAAATAATATAACTTTTTTGAACTTTAAATAATGAATTGAACTGATATCTGAAAAATTAAAGGAAATCGTATATTGATATACAATCATTCATTCCAACCAGGTATATATGTAATGGAAATATTTGTGTTTTGGTTTATCATGAAGAGTGTGTGAGTTTTGCTTCAAAATGATTATGGAAATTCAAAATAATGTGTTTGGAAAGAAGTCTCATGAAAAGACCAGTCAAGAAACCCTGACAATACATGTGTTCTGAAGCAAGAAGTGGTGAAAGTTGAAACAAATGCTTATTAATTTGTGAACTTGTGGATGAAATGTATATCCTGTGATGTGCAAAAACTGAAGAAACAATAATGTACCAGTGTCGAATACAAATGAATGACAAATTACATATCATGTCCCATAGGAGTCTACTTGCATTGATGTTAGACTGGGTCAGTTACTGTAGAATAATTAGGATTTGTATGCACCATTCACTGAAGTTAGTTTTCAGTACTAGGAAACAAATATGTATTTCAGGTGGATGAATATTTCTGATTATCATCTTGTGAAAAGTGGATTATAAATCCACATACATGAACATGAATGAATTTAGAGAGTGTATATTAGACACATATATTTCATATTTTGAAAAATTTGGAGAGTATATCTATATCTATATCTATACACACACACACACACACACACACACACACAACTCACAGACATTAAAAAGTACCATTATAAATGCCAATCGAAATTCATCAGTAAATATGTATCATCCACAAATGCAAAAATATATATTTTACTGAACATGAGCTAATGAATAATGTTGTTCTACTAGGACGCTCTCCTATAAGTTGAATTTTCATTTCCAACAGCATTTAGGAGGAGTGAACTCTTCTCACAATTTGTATCTGCCAAGACAGCCACCTCACAAAAATGTACGTGTGATACCTGGTATTATTCTATATATGCATATAAATATACATGTGTGAATAGACTACAGAAAAAGGAAACAAAAATTCACATATTTGTTAAGTTTAAAACACATGGAGAATATTTCAAATAAATTTGACTAGATTTATAACTCCTACCTTATATAATGCAAATGTCAAGTCCAACTATACAACATGTCTCCTCTGAAGTACTTGTATTTCTAATGTGTTGGGTAAATTTTCTCCATTATATTAGGATGAATAGTCTGAGTCTACAAGTATGGGTTAGTGTCAGGGATTCAGTATTTCGAATGGAAAATTGGAAAATGAATCCAATGTGTATGCAAATATATGCTGCACAAATATCCTCCCGCTCTCATCCAGAACAATGCCTTGACATTACCTTCACCCCAAGTAAGACACAATTAGAGGAGAAGAGTTACAAAATCAGTGAATACATATCTGGAATGGAAAATGCTCAGGAGTTCACAACCTTGGAGGTGGTAGAGGAGTTTCCAAAACTAAGGGACAGGGTAAACACTCCACAAACATGGAGCTCTGCGGGCCTAAAAACTTTTTGAGAATCTGCCTCTGAGCTTCCACAGTTGAAATATATGTTGTTTTCAGGAGATTTGGCTTCCTCTGTAGTGAGAACATCAAAGCTGGGTCTGCATCTATGTGACCTGGAGGACATGGTTTCTTATTTTCCAATGAACAAGATGAAGCAGTGCTGAATCCTCTCTTTGTAGGTAAACTGAGGCCACTAGGGACTAAGTGTCTCCCCGTGTGGACTGTGAATCCATTTGGTCCTCTTCCACTTTTTGTGGTGTTTTTGCTGCTGCACTGTGAGTTTGGTATTTGTTTCACGAAATACTAGGAGCTAAACTGGGACACAGTGCTGGAGGGAGTTCTGTCACGTGTGGTGGGTCAGGGTCTGCAAGAGAATGCACCAACTAGGCTCCTATCTCTCACAGCTTGCCCCATTGCCCCCTTGTCCATATCAACCTGATTCTTAATTTTCCTCTGAAAACTCTCCATATAACAAGATGCCTTTACATATAAGGGTCTGTTGGCTGCACCATGTCAGTTACAAGCCATTTGGAATCCAATGGTAGATCCACATGGCCCTACCACGGATGTTTTATCAAACACCTCCCCACCACTGCTCTAGACCCACTACTCAGCAGGCTCCAAATTTCTGGCATCTCTGTTCTACACCATTTTCATGAAACTCAGTAAATCAAGGCACTGTCTGGTATACTCATGATCAGCAACAGGACATCCAATGTTTCTCCAGTGCCACCTGGTCATAGGAATTTCAAAAATTTCATGGTATTTATCTAGCCATTTTTCAAGCATGAAGTTGGAGGCACTGTGGGTTTCAGTTCATTCAGCAAACATTAAATGGTGAGGAAGCTCATTTCAATGAAATCTCTGGAGAACTCTCACAGGCATGGCTTCCCAAAGAGTGGACAAAAGGTCACATTAGGCCAGGCCCATTGAGGTCTACAATGTGAGGTCCATGTGTGTTTTGACTCTCAACGATGGCTGCCATTTCTTTAAGAATAAAATCATGTGATATCCTTGCTGAGATTCCCAGGCCTCTGTGGAAATCCACCCGGGGCCTAGGTCTCAGTTTTCAAGAGCGACTTTCATGCGTGGCCTCTTAAAATCCCAACAAAATTCATGGCAATGCTTCTCTGAGTTCAGTTCCAAAACCCAGTCTCTAAGGGGAATCACACCAGAGTTCAAGCCCACGTGGACCCAGTCATTTTTTCCAATGCCACACAAATGACCAAAATTAAAACCAAAACACTCCCACATGGCCCTCATCTTATTTCATATAGTCCATCATCTTAACCTCTGGCTGGAGGTTTCCATGAGGGGCGCAGCCCAAGACAGTGTCCAAAATCAGCTCGTTTGCCCCTCATTTGTCTAAAGTCAGGGTAGCCTGGGTACCGTTTCTGTGAACCAGGAGTGAACAAATAAGCCTGCCGTTAATACTTCTGTGTTTCTCCAATTTGAGGCCTACTGATTTTAGGTATCGATTCTTTAGGTGATTTAGAGTCATGCGAAAACACAAGCACCTCTGCAGGGCTTTGAAGAACTCATTTGACCCAAAGAATCCCTATTGTCATTTGATGGAGTGCAGAAACCTAACAGAGGAAGGCAAGAGACTTCATCCACAATGAATGAAATTTTTTGCCATTTTGGTTTTGGAAGCTCACATGGGATCATTCTTAAGATCCATCAGGTGCTGAGAATCTAAGTCACAGCCACACACAGGCCCAAGAGGCTGATAAAGACACATCCCTTTCCAAAGCAATTAAGTAAAGAGCCACAGGTGAGGCCCATTCATTTCCATTTGAAAACTGTTTTCTTCAGGCTTCACAAAGGGGTGGCCTGAGGCAAAGACCTTCATGACATTCAGTGCAACACAACAATAAGTAAGCAAAAGGCCCAAAGCAGGGTTTCTGCACTGAGACTTTCCTGGTCACACTGATATCTGAGTTTTCTGAGATGCTCGCCATTCTCTTCAGCTATCCAGTACATGGCCATGTCACAGAGCTTGGAGGTGGTACATATTTTGGACACAAATCCATGAGCCTATTCTGGAGAGTGGCCAGAATTCAGGAAGAAAACTACAACTTAGAAAGATAGCAGGTGTTGCACATCGATAAGACAAGCTGCAGTCCATTCATATATTGGGCATGGGAAGATTTATACTAGACAGGACACATCCATTAATGCATTCTCTTTTCTAATGTCTACAACAACGGACACAGTGGGATACACAGAAACAGAAACACTCGCCGTGTCAAATGACTTACTAGAAACTGTCCACTCCAAACTAAACAAACCGCCTTTTCTATCTATTCTCAGAACATGAGACAAAACAACATACCCACACCCACTCCCACAAAGGCACCTCCTTCCCCCAAGTACGTCTGTGACTATCCGGAGTGTCCTCTGACTGGTGGGCCATACTATGTTCCCCCGAAATGGCCTGTATTCTCTCAGATCTTGTTTCCTTGACCAACTCTGTGAAGATGTCAGGAAAAAGTGGTTAGCCACTACCTGTTTTCTCAGGAAAGGTCCATCTTCAGAGCTCTCCTGGCATTTGGCCATCCTCACATCATTAGGTACCAAGAAAACTGACTCTGTCCTCGGTAAATCCAAACAAGTGAGCCCACTGGGACTGGGACTGGGACTGCCTCTGGGTGCCTGGCTTCTTGGATACCAAGTTCGGAGAGTTCCATCACCAAGGAAATGAGGTATGTCACATTCTTTGGAACTGAATGAGGTCACTGCCTTGGCAACCACTTTGTCCTAACAGTTGCTTTCAAGGGTTACATAAGATGGAGGTTGCCCCTACTTCCTGTGACACTTTCATAAGGTAGAATGTATATCACCATTGGCACCCGGGAACAGCTCTCCACTCAGCCCTGGTTCGGTCCATCTTCTGTACAATAAGAAGAGAGAGAGGCAGATTCAGACACATCCCTTCATCCTGACCAGGTTGTTTGCCATGGAAGATGACTTTTGCTCTCTCAGGTGCTTCATACCTGCCTACAACTTCTCCAGGTATCATTTGTGCATGGACATTTGAGGTTCTCATCAGGTGGAAGGTCCCCAACTTTCCTGTATTGTAAGAACCACTCTGTCCCTGCTCTTCTGTAAAATGATTGAGGGAACAGTGTATACTTGGGGTTAAAAACAGGTTTGATTTGGGTTACGAGTGATTCTGTGTGATGAATAATGGTATTGGGAACCTGCAATATTTACAAGAATATAGAGGTGAAATATAAGTAGGAAAACAGAAATCTAGGTATGATTTGAAGCCCAGAAGGGTTTTGCCCTTGATTGGGATACTTAGCTTTGAATGATGTTCTGCAAAGATGCCTCAGGTAATTCGATATACAATGGCATAGGACCTTGTACATTGGATGATTGAATTTAGAAGAGAACATCCAGTCAAAAAGGGATATTCAGTAGGATTAGGAAGATAGTCTGTAGGTTTAGGAAGAAGAGTGAGTATAGGATTTGGACCAAAAGTTCTTTAGCAATAGATTTTCGGTTGTTGAGTGAATGTAAATGTCAGCACATATGAAGAGTCAGTCACTATGTTGAACTGGGGAAAATATGTAGAAAAGCAGATATCAATAGAAACATTACGAAATCAGGCAAAGTATAAAGTGAGTGATAGAATTAGACATTTTCAACAGGGTTGAGTTTGAATATATAAATTAGGAAAAAAACAAATATGTAGTCACCAATAGGATTGACAATTGACAGCATTAGGCAACCTGGACATGGATGTTTTTAGAAATCCATGTTCACTTTCCATTTAGGCTTTGGTACAATCATAAGTGTGACCTTTCCATTTTTTGTCCAGAATATTACTGTGATAATGAGGTGACATGAGTATTTCTTTCACCATTTCTGGGAGCAATATATTGAAGATGTAAAATGAGAATCGGGGTTACAAAGAGGTGTACCTGTTTCTAGGAATATAGAGAAAAAGCATGAATAGACCATACTGTGAATAAATAATATAACTTTTTTGAACTTTAAATAATGAACTGAACTGATATCTGAAAAATTAAAGGAAATCGTATATTGATATACAATCATTCATTCCAACCAGGTATATATGTAATGGAAATATTTGTGTTTTGGTTTATCATGAAGAGTGTGTGACGTTTGCTTCAAAATGATTATGGAAATTCAAAATAATGTGTTTGGAAAGAAGTCTCATGAAAAGACCAGTCAAGAAACCCTGACAATACATGTGTTCTGAAGCAAGAAGTGGTGAAAGTTGAAACAAATGCTTATTAATTTGTGAACTTGTGGATGAAATGTATATCCTGTGATGTGCAAAAACTGAAGAAACAATAATGTACCAGTGTCGAATACAAATGAATGACAAATTACATATCATGTCCCATAGGAGTCTACTTGCATTGATGTTAGACTGGGTCAGTTACTGTAGAATAATTAGGATTTGTATGCACCATTCACTGAAGTTAGTTTTCAGTACTAGGAAACAAATATGTATTTCAGGTGGATGAATATTTCTGATTATCATCTTGTGAAAAGTGGATTATAAATCCACATACATGAACATGAATGAATTTAGAGAGTGTATATTAGACACATATATTTCATATTTTGAAAAAATTTGGAGAGTATATCTATATCTATATCTATATCTATACACACACACACACACACACACACACACACAACTCACAGACATTAAAAAAGTACCAATATAAATGCCAATCGAAATTCATCAGTAAATATGTATCATCCACAAATGCAAAAATATTTATTTTACTGAACATGAGTTAATGTATAATGTTGTTCTACTAGGACGCTCTCCTATAAGTTGAATTTTCATTTCCAACAGCATTTAGGAGGAGTGACCTCTTCTCACAATTTGTATCTGCCAAGACAGAGACCTCACAAAAATGTACGTGTGATACCTGGTAGGATTCTATATATGCATATAAATATACGTGTGTGAAGAGACTACAGAAAAAGGAAACAAGAATTCACATATTTGTTAAGTTTAAAACACATGGAGAATATTTCAAATAAATTTGACTAGATTTATAACTCCTACCTTATATAATGCAAATGTCAAGTCCAACTATACAACATGTCTCCTCTGAAGTACTTGTATTTCTAATGTGTTGGGTTAATTTTCTCCATTATATTAGGATGAATAGTCTGAGTCTACTAGGTATGGGTTAGTGTCAGGGATTCAGTATTTCGAATGAAAATTGGAAAATGAATCCAATGTGTATGTAAATATATGATGCACAAATATCCTCCCGCTCTCATCCAGAACAATGCCTTGACATTACCTTCACCCCAAGTAAGACACAATTAGAGGAGAAGAGTTACAAAATCAGTGAATACATATCTGGAATGGAAAATGCTCAGGAGTTCACAACCTTGGAGGTGGTAGAGGAGTTTCCAAAACTAAGGGACAGGGTAAACACTCCACAAACATGGAGCTCTGCTGGCCTAAAAACTTTTTGAGAAACTGCCTCTGAGCTTCCACACTTGAAATATATGTTGTTTTCAGGAGATTTGGCTTCCTCTGTAGTGAGAACATCAAAGCTGGGTCTGCATCTATGTGACCTGGAGGACATGGTTTCTTATTTTCCAATGAACAAGATGAAGCAGTGCTGAATCTTCTCTTTGTAGGTAAACTGAGGCCACTGGGGACTAAGTGTCTCCCCGTGTGGACTGTGAAGCCATTTGGTCCTCTTCCACTTTTTGTGGTGTTTTTGCTGCTGCACTGTGAGTTTGGTATTTGTTTCACGAAATACTAGGAGCTAAACTGGGACACAGTGCTGGAGGGAGTTCTGTCACGTGTGGTGGGTCAGGGTCTGCAAGAGAATGCACCAACTAGGCTCCTATCTCTCACAGCTTGCCCCATTGCCCCCTTGTCCATATCAACCTGATTCTTAATTTTCCTCTGAAAACTCTCCATGTAACAAGATGCCTTTACATATAAGGGTCTGTTGGCTGCACCATGTCAGTTACAAGCCATTTGGAATCCAATGGTAGATCCACATGGCCCTACCACGGATGTTTTAGCAAACACCTCCCCAACACTGCTCTAGACCCACTACTCAGCAGGTTCCAAATTTCTGGCATCTCTGTTCTACACCATTTTCATGAAACTCAGTAAATCAAGGCACTGTCTGGTATACTCATGATCAGCAACAGGACATCCAATGTTTCTCCAGTGCCACCTGGTCATAGGAATTTCAAAAATTTCATGGTATTTATCTAGCCATTTTTCAAGCATGAAGTTGGAGGCACTGTGGGTTTCAGTTCATTCAGCAAACATTAAAAGGTGAGGAAGCTCATTTCAAAGAAATCTCTGGAGAACTCTCACAGGCATGGCTTCCCAAAGAGTGGACAAAAGGTCACATTAGGCCAGGCCCATTGAGGTCTACAATGTGAGGTCCATGTGTGTTTTGACTCTCAACGATGGCTGCCATTTCTTTAAGAATAAAATCATGTGATATCCTTGCTGAGATTCCCAGGCCTCTGTGGAAATCCACCCGGGGCCTAGGTCTCAGTTTCCAAGAGCGACTTTCATGCGTGGCCTCTTAAAATCCCAACAAAATTCATGGCAATGCTTCTCTGAGTTCAGTTCCAAAACCCAGTCTCTAAGGGGAATCACACCAGAGTTCAAGCCCACGTGGACCCAGTCATTTTTTCCAATGCCACACAAATGACCAAAATTAAAACCAAAACACTCCCACATGGCCCTCATCTTATTTCATATAGTCAATCATCTTAACCTCTGGCTGGAGTTTTCCATGAGGGTCGCAGCCCAAGACAGTGTCCAAAATCAGCTCGTTTGCCCCTCATTTGTCTAAAGTCAGGGTAGCCTGGACACCGTTTCTGTGAACCAGGAGTGAACAAATAAGCCTGCCGTTAATACTTCTGTGTTTCTCCAATTTGAGGCCTACTGATTTTAGGTATCGATTCTTTATGTGATATAGAGTCATGCGAAAACACAAGCACCTCTGCAGGGCTTTGAAGAACTCATTTGACCCAAAGAAATCCCTATTGTCATTTGATGGAGTGCAGGAACCTAACAGAGGAAGGCAAGAGACTTCATCCACAATGAATGAAATTTTTTGCCATTTTGGTTTTGGAAGCTCACATGGGATCATTCTTAAGATCCATCAGTGCTGAGAATCTAAGTCACAGCCACACACAGGCCCAAGAGGCTGATAAAGACACATCCCTTTCCAAAGCAATTAAGCAGAGAGCCACAGGTTAGGCCCATTCATTTCCATTTGAAAACTGTTTTCTTCAGGCTTCACAAAGGGGTGGCCTGAGGCAAAGACCTTTCTGACATTCAGTGCAACACAACAATAAGTAAGCAAAAGGCCCAAAGCAGGGTTTCTGCACTGAGACTTTCCTGGTCACACTGATATCTGAGTTTTCTGAGATGCTCGCCATTCTCTTCAGCTATCCAGTACATGGCCATGTCACAGAGCTTGGAGGTGGTACATATTTTGGACACAAATCCATGAGCCTATTCTGGAGAGTGGCCAGAATTCAGGAAGAAAACTACAACTTAGAAAGATAGCAGGTGTTGCACATCGATAAGACAAGCTGCAGTCCATTCATATATTGGGCATGGGAAGATTTATACTAGACAGGACACATCCATTAATGCATTCTCTTTTCTAATGTCTACAACAACGGACACAGTGGGATACACAGAAACAGAAACACTCGCCGTGTCAAATGACTTACTAGAAACTGTCCACTCCAAACCAAACAAACCGCCTTTTCTATCTATTCTCAGAACATGAGACAAAACAACAAACCCACACCCACTCCCACAAAGGCACCTCCTTCCCCCAAGTACGTCTGTGACTATCCGGAGTGTCCTCTGACTGGTGGGCCATACTATGTTCCCCCGAAATGGCCTGTCTTCTCTCAGATCTTGTTTCCTTGACCAACTCTGTGAGGATGTCAGGAAAAAGTGGTTAGCCACTACCTGTTTTCTCAGGAAAGGTCCATCTTCAGAGCTCTCCTGGCATTTGGCCATCCTCACATCATTAGGTACCAAGAAAACTGACTCTGTCCTTGGTAAATCCAAACAAGTGAGCCCACTGGGACTGGGACTGGGACTGCCTCTGGGTGCCTGGCTTCTTGGATACCAAGTTCAGAGAGTTCCATCACAAAGGAAATGAGTTATGTCACATTCTTTGGAACTGAATGAGGTCATTGCCTTGGCAACCACTTTGTCCTAACAGTTGCTTCCAAGGGTAACATAAAATGGAGGATGCCCCTACTTCCTGTGACACTTTCATAAGGTAGAATGTATATCACCATTGGCACCCGGGAACAGCTCTCCACTCAGCCCTGGTTTGGTCCATCTTCTGTACAATAAGAAGAGAGAGAGGCAGATTCAGACACATCCCTTCATCCTGACCAGGTTGTTTGCCATGGAAGATGACTTTTGCTCTCTCAGGTGCTTCATACCTGCCTACAACTTCTCCAGGTATCATTTGTGCATGGACATTTGAGGTTCTCATCAGGTGGAAGGTCCCCAACTTTCCTGTATTGTAAGAACCACTCTGTCCCTGCTCTTCTGTAAAATGATTGAGGGAACAGTGTATACTTGGGGTTAAAAACAGGTTTGATTTGGGTTACGAGTGATTCTGTGTGATGAATAATGGTATTGGGAACCTGCAATATTTACAAGAATATAGAGGTGAAATATAAGTAGGAAAACAGAAATCTAGGTATGATTTGAAGCCCAGAAGGGTTTTGCCCTTGATTGGGATACTTAGCTTTGAATGATGTTCTGCAAAGATGCCTCAGATAATTCGATATACAATGGCATAGGACCTTGCACATTGGATGATTGAATTTAGAGAGAACATCCAGTCAAAAATGATATTCAATAGGATTAGGAAGATAGTCGGTAGGTTTAGGAAGAAGAGTGAGTATATAATTTGGACCAAAAGTTCTTTAGCAATAGACTTTCGGTTGTTGAGTGAATGTAAATGTCAGCACATATGAAGAGTCAGTCACTATGTTGAACTGGGGAAAATATGTAGATAAGCAGATATCAATAGAAATATTAGGAAATCAGGCAAAGTATAAAGTGAGTGATAGAATTAGACATTTTCAACAGGGTTGAGTTTGAATATATAAATTAGGAAAAAAACAAATATGTAGTCACCAATAGGATTGACAATTGACAGCATTAGGCAACCTGGACATGGATGTTTTTAGAAATCCATGTTCACTTTCCATTTAGGCTTTGGTACAATCATAAGTGTGACCTTTCCATTTTTTGTCCAGAATATTACTGTGATAATGAGGTGACATGAGTATTTCTTTCACCATTTCTGGGAGCAATATATTGAAGATGTAAAATGAGAATCGGGGTTACAAAGAGGTGTACCCTGTTTCTAGGAATATAGAGAAAAAGCATGAATAGACCATACTGTGAATAAATAATATAACTTTTTTGAACTTTAAATAATGAACTGAACTGATATCTGAAAAATTAAAGGAAATCGTATATTGATATACAATCATTCATTCCAACCAGGTATATATGTAATGGAAATATTTGTGTTTTGGTTTATCATGAAGAGTGTGTGACGTTTGCTTCAAAATGATTATGGAAATTCAAAATAATGTGTTTGGAAAGAAGTCTCATGAAAAGACCAGTCAAGAAACCCTGACAATACATGTGTTCTGAAGCAAGAAGTGGTGAAAGTTGAAACAAATGCTTATTAATTTGTGAACTTGTGGATGAAACGTATATCCTGTGATGTGCAAAAACTGAAGAAACAATAATGTACCAGTGTCGAATACAAATGAATGACAAATTACATATCATGTCCCATAGGAGTCTACTTGCATTGATGTTAGACTGGGTCAGTTACTGTAGAATAATTAGGATTTGTATGCACCATTCACTGAAGTTAGTTTTCAGTACTAGGAAACAAATATGTATTTCAGGTGGATGAATATTTCTGATTATCATCTTGTGAAAAGTGGATTATAAATCCACATACATGAACATGAATGAATTTAGAGAGTGTATATTAGACACATATATTTCATATTTTGAAAAATTTGGAGAGTATATCTATATCTATATCTATATCTATACACACACACACACACACACACACACACACACAACTCACAGACATTAAAAAAGTACCAATATAAATGCCAATCGAAATTCATCAGTAAATATGTATCATCCACAAATGCAAAAATATTTATTTTACTGAACATGAGTTAATGTATAATATTGTTCTCCTAGGACGCTCTCCTATAGGTTGAATTTTCATTTCCAACAGCATTTAGGAGGAGTGAACTCTTCTCACAATTTGTATCTGCCAAGACAGCCACCTCACAAAAATGTACGTGTGATACCTGGTAGGATTCTATATATGCATATAAATATACATGTGTGAATAGGCTACAGAAAAGGGAAACAAGAATTCACATATTTGTTAAGTTTAAAAACACATGGAGAATATTTCAATTAAAATTTGACTAGATTTATAACTCCTATTTTATATAATGCAAATGTCAAGTCCAACTATACAACATGTCTCTGGAGAACCTTTGGATGTCCTGTTGTTTATCATGAGTATACTAGACAGTGCCTTGATTGACTGTGTTTCATGAAAATGATCTAGAACAGACATGCCAGTAAGTTGGTGCCTGCTGAGTAGTGTGCCTAGAGCAGTGGTGTGTATGTGTGTCATAATACATCTCTGATGTGGCCATATGGATTTGCCATTGGCTTCCAAATGGCTTGTGACAGACATGGTGAGGTCAGCAGACACTAATATGTAAGGGCGTCTTGTTATATGGAGTTGTTTCATGGCAATGTTAAGAATCAGGTTGCAATAGACAAGGGAAAAAGATATGTGGGATAGAAGCCTGGTTGGTGCATTCTCCTGCAGACCCTGACCCACCACATGTGGCAGAACTCCATCCAGCACTGTGTCCCTTTTGAACTCCTTGTATTTCGTGAAGCAAATACCAAACTCCCAATGCAGGAGAAAGAAAAACCATGAAAAAGTGGAGGATGACCAAATGGCTTCACAGCCCAGATGGGGAGAGACTTAGCACGCACTGGTCACATTTTACTTAAAAGAGAGAATTCACCACTGCTGCCTCATGTTCATTAGAAAATAAGAAACCATGTCCTCCAGGTCACATAGAATCAGACCCAGCTTTGATGGTCTCACGACAAAGGAAGCTAAAGCTCCTGAAAACAACATATATTTCAAGTGCCCAACCTCAGAGGCAGTTTATCAAGAAGTCCTTTAGGCCAGCAGAGCTCCATGTTTGTGGAGTTTTTAACCTGTCCCTTACTTATGGAAACTTCTCTACCACATCCAAGGTTGTGAACTCATGAGCATTTTCCATTCCAGTTATATATTCACAGATTTTATAACTCTTCTCCACTAATTGTGTCTTACTTGGGGTGAAGGTAATGTCAAGGCATTGTTCTGGATGAGAGAGGGAAAATATTTTGTGTAGCACATATTTGATAGACATTGGATTCTTTTTCCTATTTTCCATTCAAAATACTGAATCCCTGACACTAACACATACCCTACTAGACTCTGACTACTAATCCTAATATGATGGAGAAAAATAACCCAAATAGAACAGAAATACAAGCAGGTCAGAGGAGGCATGGTGTATTTTTGAACTTTTCTTTTGCATAATAAATGGTAGGTGTTATAAATCTAGTGAATTTTTATTTGGAATAGTTTTTCATGTGTTTTTAAAATTAACAAATATGTGAATCCCTGCCTCCCTTTCTCTGTAGCCTATACAGCACATGTATTTTTATATGTACATATTGAATCCTACCTGGTATCACACGTACATTTTTGTGAGGTTGCTGACTCGGCAGATATAAATTGTGTGAAGAGACTACCCCTCTTAAACGCTGTTGGAACTAAAAATTCAACCTATGGGTGAGCTTCCTAGTACAACAACATTATACATAATTTCATGTTCAGTAAAGTATATATTTTTGCATCAGTAGATGTTATATATTTCATTATAAATTTCATTTGGCATATATTGCTACTTTTTTATGTTTCTCTGTGTGTTTTTTTGGTATATATATATATATATATATATATATATATATATATATATATATACTCTCCTGATTTATCAAAACATGAAATATATGTGTCTTATATACACTCTCTACATTCATACATTCTTTCATGTATGCATGAGGAAATATAATCAACTTTTCTCAAGATTATTATTGGAAATATTCATCCACCTGAAATACATATTTGTTTCCTTGTACTGACAACTCACTTCTGTGAATGGTGCATACAAATCCTAATAATTCTACAGTATCTGACCCAGTTTAACATCAATGCAAGTAGATTCCTATGGGACATGATGTGTATTTTGACGTTCATTTATATTCAACACTGCTACATTAATATTTCTGCAGTTTTTGCACATCATAGGATATATATTTCATCCACAAGTTCACAACTTTATAGGTATTTTTTCACTTTTAATCATTTCCTGCTTCAGAACACATGTATTCCTCCCGGTTTCTTGACTGGTCTTTTCATGAGACTTCTCTGCAAACACATTTTTTTTTAATTTCATAATCAGTTTTGAAGCAAAACTCACACACTTTTTATGATAAACCATAAATCTAATATCACCATTAGAAGCATAACTGTTTGGAATGGATGATTGTATATCAATATTAGGTTTCCTGTATATTTTCAGAAATCAATTCAATCCATTATTTAAAGTTCGAACCAGTTATATTATTTATTCACAGTATGGTCTATTCATGCATTATCTCTATATTCATAGGCACAAGGTACACCTATTTGTACCCCCAATTAATTTATACGTCTTCAAAATATTGCTTTCCTACATATTTTACCCAGTTCATCATTGTGACTGACTCTTCACATGTGCTGACATTTACAATCACTCTCTACCTGAAACCCTATTGCTAAAGAACTTTTGGTCCAAATCCTATACTCACTCTTTTATCTAAACCTACCGACTATTTTCCTAATCCTACTGAATATCCCCTTTTGACTGGATGTTCTCTTCCACATTCAATCATCCAAATTAGAAGGTCCTATGCCATAGTATATTGATTTAACTGAGACAACTGTGCAGGACATAAATCAATGCTAAGTATCCCAATCAAGGGCCCAATGCCCTTCTGGGCTTCAAAACTTACCTAGATTTCTGTTTTCATACTTATATTTCACCTATATATTCTTATAAATATCGCAGGTTCCTAATACAAATATTCATTCCAGAGAATGATTCCTAACCCAAATTGAACATGTTATTAACCCTAACCATACACTTTTCCCTCAATCTAATTTTACAGAAGAGCAGGGACAGAGTTGGTCTTACAATACAGGAATATAGGCGATCTTCCAGCTGCTGAAAACCTAAAAGGTCCATGCTGAAATGATCCTTGGAGAAGATGTAGGCAGCTATGAAGGACATGAGAGAGCAAAAGTCATCTTCCATGGCAAACAACCTGGTCAGGTTGATGGGATGTGTCTGAATTAGCCTCTCTCTTCCTAATGTAGAGAAGATGGACCAAACCATGCCTGTGTGGAGAGCTGTTCCCCGGTGCCTATGGTTGATATACCATTCTAACATATGAATGAGTCACAGCAAGTAGAGGCAGCCTCCATCTTTTGGGAACCATGTAAGCAACTGTTAAAACAAAGTGGTTTCCAAGGCAGTGACTTCATTCAGATCTTGAAGAAAGTGACATCACCTTACAGTTTTGGTAATGAAAGTCTGTGATCTTGGGATCCAGGAAACCAGGCACACAGAGTCAAACCCACTCCATGTCCCAGTGGGCTAACTTGTTTGGATTTAACAAGACAGAGTCACTCTTTCTTTGTACCTACTGATGTG
Source organism: Callospermophilus lateralis (assembly GCF_048772815.1). Lineage (NCBI taxonomy): Eukaryota > Metazoa > Chordata > Mammalia > Rodentia > Sciuridae > Callospermophilus > Callospermophilus lateralis. The sequence continues at coordinate 480,526 of NW_027510929.1, forward strand.
AGGACAGCTAAATGCCTGGAAACTATGAAGACTGGCCTTTCCAGAGAAAGCAGGTAGTTTCTCACCATGGGCTCCTGACAACTTCACAGAGTTGGCCAAAGAGACCAGATTGGAGACAGGACACGCCATTTTGGGGGAACATAGTATGACCCACAAGTCAGAGGACACTCCGGATAGTCACAGACCTACTTGGGGAAAGGAGGTGACTTTTTGGGTGTGAGTGTGAGTTTGTGGTTTTGTCTCATGGTCTGAGAATAGTTAGGAAAGCTGGTTTGTTTGTTTTGGAGTGGACTGTGTCTAGTAAGTCCTTTGACAAGGTGAGTGTTTCTGTGTCTATATATCATACTGTGTCCGTGATTGTAGACATTAGAAAAGAGAATGCATCAATGGATGTGTCCTGTCTACAAGAAAGCTTCAAAGCATTCATCCTGTGCAATTAATGAATGGACTGCAGGTTGCCGTATGGATGGGCAACTCCTGCCATCTTTCTAAATTCCTGTTTTCTTCCTGAATTCTGGACACTCTCCAGAATACGCTCATGATTTTGTGTCCAAGATATGTACCACCTCCATCTCTGTGACATGGCCATGTACTGGATAGCTGAAGGGAATGGCGAGTATCTCAGAAAACTCAGATATCAGTATGCCCAAGAAAGTCTCAGTGGAGAAACCCTGCTTTGGGCCTTTTGCTTACCTATTCTGTTGCCCTGAATGTCACGAAGGTCTTTGCCTCAGGCCACACTTTGTGAAGCCTGCAGAAAATAGTTTTCAAATGGAAAAGAATGGTCATTACCTGTGCCTCTTTGCTTAATTGCTTTGGAAATGGATGTTTCTGAATCAGCCTCTCAGCCCTATGTGAGGCTGTGGCTTAGATTCACAGCACATGATGGGTCTAAAGAAAAATCCCATGTGTGCATCCCAAACCAAAATGGGCAAAAGAGCTGTCAGAGTGGTTCTTACAATACAGGAAAGTTGGGGACCTTCCACCTGATGAGAACCTCAAATGTCCATGCACAAATGATACCTGGAGAAGTTGTAGGCAGGTATGAAGCACCTGAGAGAGCAAAAGTCATCTTCCATGGCAAACAACCTGGTCAGGATGAAGGGATGTGTCTGAATCTGAATCTCTCTGTTCTTATTGTAGAGAAGATGGACCTAACCAGGCCTGAGTGGAGAGCTGTTCCCGGGTGCCAATGGTTGATATACATTCTACCTTATGAAAGTGTCACAGGAAGTAGGGGCAACCTCCATCTTATGTTACCCTTGGAAGCAACTGTTAGGACAAAGTGGTTGCCAAGGCAGTGACCTCATTCAGTTCCAAAGAATGTGACATACCTCATTTCCTTGGTGATGGAACTCTCTGAACTTGGTATCCAAGAAGCCAGGCACCCAGAGGCAGTCCCAGTCCCAGTCCCAGTGGGCTCACTTGTTTGGATTTACCAAGGACAGAGTCAGTTTTCTTGGTACCTAATGATGTGAGGATGGCCAAATGCCAGGAGAGCTCTGAAGATGGACTTTTCCTGAGAAAACAGGTAGTGGCTAACCACTTTTTCCTGACATCTTCACAGAGTTGGTCAAGGAAAGAATGTCTGAGAGAAGACAGGCCATTTCGGGGGAACATAGTATGGCTCACCAGTCAGAGGACACTCCGGATAGTCACAGACCTACTTGGGGCAAGGAGATGCCTTTGTGGGAGTGGGTGTGGGTTTGTTGTTTTGTCTCATGTTCTGAGAATAGATAGGATAGGCGGTTTGTTTGGTTTGGAGTGGACAGTTTCTAGTAAGTCATTTGACACGGCGAGTGTTTCTGTTTCTGTGTATCCCACTGTGTCTGTTGTTGTAGACATTACAAAAGAGAATGCATTAATGGATGTGTCCTGTCTAGTATAAATCTTCCCATAATTCATCCTGCCCAATATATGAATGGACTGCAGCTTGTCTTATCGATGTGCAACACCTGCTATCTTTCTAAGTTGTTGTTTTCTTCCTGAATTCTGGCCACTCTCCAGAATAGGCTCATGGATTTGTGTCCAAAATATGTACCACTGCCAAGCTCTGTGACATGGCCATGTACTGGATAGCTGAAGAGAATGGCGAGCATCTCAGAAAACTCAGATATCAGTGTGACCAGAAAAATCTCAGTGCAGAAACCCTGCTTTGGGCCTTTTGCTTACTTATTGTTGTGTTGCACTGAATGTCAGGAAGGTCTTTGCCTCATGCCACCCCTTTGTGAAGCCTGAAGAAAACAGTTTTCAAATGGAAATGAATGGGCCTCACCTGTGGCTCTTTGCTTAATTGCTTTGGAAAGAGATGTGTCTTTATCAGCCTTTGGACCTGTGTGTGGCTGTGACTTAGATTCTCAGCACCTGATAGATCTTAAGAATGATCCCATGTGAGCTTCCAAAACCAAAATGGCAAAAAATATCATTCATTGTGGATGAAGTCTCTTGCCTTCCTCTGTTAGGTTCCTGCACTCCGTCAAATGAGAATAGGGATTCTTTGGGTCAAATGAGTTCTTCAAAGCCCTGCAGAGGTGCTTGTGTTTTCACATGACTCTAAATCACCTAAAGAATTGATACATAAAATCAGTAGGCCTGAAATTGGAGAAACAAAGAAATATTAAAGGCAGGCTTATTTGTTCACTCCTGGTTCACAGAAACGGTGTCCAGGCTACCCTGACTTTAGGCAAATGAGGGGCAAAGGAGCTGATTTTGGACACTGTCTTGGGCTGCGCCCCTCATGGAAACCTCCAGCCAGAGGTTAAGATGATTGACTATATGGAATAAGATGAGGGCCATGTGGGAGTGTTTTGGTTTTGATTTTGGTCATTTGTGTGGCATTGGAAAAAATGACTGGGTACACGTGGGCTTGAACTCTGGTGTGATTCCCCTTAGAGACTGGATTTTGGAAGTGAACTCAGAGAAGCATTGCCATGAATTTTGTTTGGATTTTAAGAGGCCACGCATGAAAGTCGCTCTTGGAAACTGAGACTTAGGCCCCGGGTGGATTTCCACAGAGGCCTGGGAATCTCAGCAAGGATATCACATGATTTTATTCTTAAAGAAATGGCAGCCATAGTTGAGAGTCAAAACACACATGGACCTCACATTGTAGACCTCAATGGGCCTGGCCTAATGTGACTGTTTGCCCACTCTTTGGGAAGCCGTGCCTGTGAGAGTTCTCCAGAGATTTCATTGAAATGAGCTTCCTCACCATTTAATGTTTGCTGAATGAACTGAAATCCACAGTGCCTCCAAATTCATGCTTGAAAAATGGCTAGATAAATACCATGAAATTTTTGAAATTCCTATGACCAGGTGGCACTGGAGAAACACTGCATGTCCTGTTGCTGATGATGATTATACCAGAGAGTGCCTTGACTTACTGAGTTTCATGAAAATGGTGTAGAACAGAGATGCCAGTAAGTTGGAGCCTGCTGAGTAGTGGGTCTAGAGCAGTGGTGGGGAGGTGTTTGATAAAACATCCGTTGTAGGGCCATGTGGATCTACCATTGGATTCCAAATGGCTTGTAACTGACATGGTGCAGCCAGCAGACCCTTGTATGTAAAGGCATCTTGTTACATGGAGAGTTTTCAGAGGAAAATTAAGAATCAGGTTGATATGGACAAGGGGGCAATGGGGCAAGCTGTGAGAGATAGGAGCCTAGTTGGTGCATTCTCTTGCAGACCCTGACCCACCACACGTGACAGAACTCCCTCCAGCACTGTGTCCCAGTTTAGCTCCTAGTATTTCGTGAAACAAATACCAAACTCACAGTGCAGCAGCAAAAACACCACAAAAAGTGGAAGAGGACCAAATGGCTTCAGAGTCCACACGGGGAGACACTTAGTCCCCAGTGGCCTCAGTTTACCTACAAAGAGAGGATTCAGCACTGCTTCATCTTGTTCATTGGAAATAAGAAACCATGTCCTCCAGGTCACATAGATTCAGACCCAGCTTTGATGGTCTCATTACAAAGGAAGCCAAATCTCCTGAAAACAACATATATTTCAAGTGCAAAACTCAGTGGCAGTTTCTCAAAAAATTTTTAGGCCAGCAGAGCTCCATGTTTGTGGAGTGTTTACCCTGTCCCTTAGTTTTGGAAACTGCTCTACCACCTCCAAGGTTGTGAACTCCTGAGCATTTTCCATTCCAGATATGTATTCACTGATTTTGTAACTCTTCTCCTCTAATTGTGTCTTACTTGGGGTGAAGGTAATGACAAGGCATTGTTCTGGATGAGAGCAGGAGGATATTTGTGCAGCATATATTTACATACACATTGGATTCATTTTCCAATTTTCCATTCGAAATACTGAATCCCTGACACTAACCCATACCTAGTAGACTCAGACTATTCATCCTAATATAATGGAGAAAATTAACCCAACACAATAGAAATACAAGCACTTCAGAGGAGACATGTTGTATTGTTGGACTTGACATTTTCATTATATAAGGGAGGAGTTATAAATCTAGTCAAATTTTAATTGAAATATTCTCCATGTGTTTTTAAACTTAACAAATATGTGAATTCTTGTTTCCCTTTTCTGTAGCTTATCCACACATGTATATTTATATGCATATATAGAATCCTACCAGGTATCACACGTACATTTTTGTGAGGTGGCTGTCTTGGCAGATACAAATTGTGAGAAGAGTTCACCCCTCCTAAATGCTGTTGGAAATGAAAATTCAACCTATAGGAGAGCGTCCTAGTACAACAACATTATACATTAACTCATGTTCAGTAAAATAAATATTTTTGCATTTGTGGATGATATATATTTACTGATGAATTCGATTGGCATTTATATTGGTATTTTTAATGTCTGTGAGTGTTGTGTGTGTGTGTTTGTGTTTGTGTGTGTGTATATATAGATATAGATATAGATATAGATATAGATATAGATATACTCTCCAAATTTTTCAAAATATGAAATATATGTGTCTAATATACACTCTCTAAATTCATTCATGTTCATGTATGTGGATTTATAATCCACTTTTCACAAGATGATAATCAGAAATATTCATCCACCTGAAATACATATTTGTTTCCTAGTACTGAAAACTAACTTCAGTGAATGGTGCATACAAATCCTAATTATTCTACAGTAACTGACCCAGTCTAACATCAATGCAAGTAGACTCCTATGGGACATGATACGTAATTTGTCATTCATTTGTATTCGACACTGGTACATTATTGTTTCTTCAGTTTTTGCACATCACAGGATATACATTTCATCCACAAGTTCACAAATTACTATGCATTTGTTTCAACTTTCATCACTTCTTGCTTCAGAACACATGTATTGTCAGGGTTTCTTGACTGGTCTTTTCATGAGACTTCTTTCCAAACACATTATTTTGAATTTCCATAATCATTTTGAAGCAAAACTCACACACTCTTCATGATAAACCAAAACACAAATATTTCCATTACATATATACCTGGTTGGAATGAATGATTGTATATCAATATACGATTTCCTTTAATTTTTCAGATATCAGTTCAATTCATTATTTAAAGTTCAAAAAAGTTATATTATTTATTCACAGTATGGTCTATTCATGATTTTTCTCTATGTTCCTAGAAACAGGGTACACCTCTTTGTACCCCCGATTCTCATTTTACATCTTCAATATATTGCTCCCAGAAATGGTGAAAGAAATACTCATGTCACCTCATTATCACAGTAATATTCTGGACAAAAAATGGAAAGGTCACACTTATGATTGTACCAAAGCCTAAATGGAAAATGAACATGGATTTCTAAAAACATCCATGTCCAGGTTGCCTAATGCTGTCAATTGTCAATCCTATTGGTGACTACATATTTGTTTTTTTCCTAATTTATATATTCAAACTCAACCCTGTTGAAAATGTCTAATTCTATCACTCACTTTATACTTTGCCTGATTTCGTAATGTTTCTATTGATATCTGCTTTTCTACATATTTTCCCCAGTTCAACATAGTGACTGACTCTTCATATGTGCTGACATTTACATTCACTCAACAACCGAAAGTCTATTGCTAAAGAACTTTTGGTCCAAATCCTATACTCACTCTTCTTCCTAAACCTACCGACTATCTTCCTAATCCTACTGAATATCCCTTTTTGACTGGATGTTCTCTTCTAAATTCAATCATCCAATGTACAAGGTCCTATGCCATTGTATATGGAATTATCTGAGGCATCTTTGCAGAACATCATTCAAAGCTAAGTATCCCAATCAAGGGCAAAACCCTTCTGGGCTTCAAATCATACCTAGATTTCTGTTTTCCTACTTATATTTCACCTCTATATTCTTGTAAATATTGCAGGTTCCCAATACCATTATTCATCACACAGAATCACTCGTAATCCAAATCAAACCTGTTTTTAACCCCAAGTATACACTGTTCCCTCAATCATTTTACAGAAGAGCAGAGACAGAGTGGTTCTTACAATACAGGAAAGTTGGGGACCTTCAACCTGATGAGAACCTCAAATGTCCATGCACAAATGGTACCTGGAGAAGTTGTAGGCAGGTATGAAGCACCTGAGAGAGCAAAAGTCATCTTCCATGGCAAACAACCTGGTCAGGATGAAGGGATGTGTCTGAATCTGCCTCTCTCTCTTCTTATTGTACAGAAGATGGACCAAACCAGGGCTGAGTGGAGAGCTGTTCCCGGGTGCCAATGGTGATATACATTCTACCTTATGAAAGTGTCACAGGAAGTAGGGGCAACCTCCATCTTATGTTACCCTTGGAAGCAACTGTTAGGACAAAGTGGTTGCCAAGGCAGTGACCTCATTCAGTTCCAAAGAATGTGAAATACCTCATTTTCTTGGTGATGGAACTCTCTGAACTTGGTATCCAAGAAGCCAGACACCGAGAGGCAGTCCCAGTCCCAGTCCCAGTGGGCTCACTTGTTTGGATTTACCAAGGACAGAGTCAGTTTTCTTGGTACCTAATGATGTGAGGATGGCCAAATGCCAGGAGAGCTTTGAAGATGGACCTTTCCTGAGAAACAGGTAGTGGCTAACCACTTTTTCCTGACATCTTCACAGAGTTGGTCAAGGAATCAAGATCTGAGAGAAGACAGGCCATTTCGGGGGAACATAGTATGGCCCACCAGTCAGAGGACACTCCGGATAGTCACAGACGTACTTGGGGGAAGGAGGTGCCTTTGTGGGAGTGGGTGTGGGTTTGTTGTTTTGTCTCATGTTCTGAGAATAGATAGAAAAGGTGGTTTGTTTGGTTTGGAGTGGACAGTTTCTAGTAAGTCATTTGACATGGCGAGTGTTTCTCTCTCTGTGTATCCCACTGTGTCCGTTGTTGTAGACATTAGAAAAGAGAATGCATTAATGGATGTGTCCTGTCTAGTATAAATCTTCCCATAATTCATCCTGCCCAATATATGAATGGACTGCAGCTTGTCTTATCAATGTGCAACACCTGCTATCTTTCTAAGTTGTTGTTTTCTTCCTGAATTCTGGCCACTCTCAAGAATAGGCTCATGGATTTGTGTACAAAATATGTACCACCTCCAAGCTCTGTGACATGGCCATGTACTGGATAGCTGAAGAGAATGGCGAGCATCTCAAAAAACTCAGATATCAGTGTGACCAGGAAAGTCTCAGTGCAGAAACCCTGCTTTGGGCCTTTTGCTTACTTATTGTTGTGTTGCACTGAATGTCAGGAAGGTCTTTGCCTCAGGCCACCCCTTTGTGAAGCCTGAAGAAAACAGTTTTCAAATGGAAATGAATGGGCCTCACCTGTGGCTCTTTATCAGCCTCTTGGACCTGTGTGCGGCTGTGACTTAGATTCTCAGCACCTGATGGATCTTAAGAATGATCCCACGTGAGCTTCCAAAACCAAAATGGCAAAAAATATCATTCATTTTGGATGAAGTCTCTTGCCTTCCTCTGTTAGGTTCCTGCACTCCATCAAATGACAATAGGGATTCTTTGGGTCAAATGAGTTCTTCAAAGCCCTGCAGAGGTGCTTGTGTTTTCGCATGACTCTAAATCACCTAAAGAATCGATACCTAAAATCAGTAGGCCTCAAATTGGAGAAACACAGAAGTATTAACGGCAGGCTTATTTGTTCACTCCTGGTTCACAGAAACGGTGTCCAGGCTACCCTGACTTTAGACAAATGAGGGGCAAACGAGCTGATTTTGGACACTGTCTTGGGCTGCGACCCTCATGGAAAACTCCAGCCAGAGGTTAAGATGATTGACTATATGAAATAAGATGAGGGCCATGTGGGAGTGTTTTGGTTTTAATTTTGGTCATTTGTGTGGCATTGGAAAAAATGACTGGGTCCACGTGGGCTTGAACTCTGGTGTGATTCCCCTTAGAGACTGGGTTTTGGAACTGAACTCAGAGAAGCATTGCCATGAATTTTGTTGGGATTTTAAGAGGCCACGCATGAAAGTCGCTCTTGGAAACTGAGACCTAGGCCCCGGGTGGATTTCCACAGAGGCCTGGGAATCTCAGCAAGGATATCACATGATTTTATTCTTAAAGAAATGGCAGCCATCGTTGAGAGTCAAAACACACATGGACCTCACATTGTAGACCTCAATGGGCCTGGCCTAATGTGACCTTTTGTCCACTCTTTGGGAAGCCATGCCTGTGAGAGTTCTCCAGAGATTTCATTGAAATGAGCTTCCTCACCTTTTAATGTTTGCTGAATGAACTGAAACCCACAGTGCCTCCAACTTCATGCTTGAAAAATGGCTAGATAAATATCATGAAATTTTTGAAATTCCTATGACCAGGTGGCACTGGAGAAACATTGGATGTCCTGTTGCTGATCATGAGTATACCAGACAGTGCCTTGATTTACTGAGTTTCATGAAAATGGTGTAGAACAGAGATGCCAGAAATTTGGAGCCTGCTGAGTAGTGGGTCCAGAGCAGTGGTGGGGAGGTGTTTGATAAAACATCCGTGGTAGGGCCATGTGGATCTACCATTGGATTCCAAATGGCTTGTAACTGACATGGTGCAGCCAACAGACCCTTATATGTAAAGGCATCTTGTTATATGGAGAGTTTTCAGAGGAAAATTAAGAATCAGGTTGATATGGACAAGGGGGCAATGGGGCAAGCTGTGAGAGATAGGAGCCTAGTTGGTGCATTCTCTTGCAGACCCTGACCCACCACACGTGACAGAACTCCCTCCAGCACTGTGTCCCAGTTTAGCTCCTAGTATTTCGTGAAACAAATACCAAACTCACAGTGCAGCAGCAAAAACACCACAAAAAGTGGAAGAGGACCAAATGGCTTCACAGTCCACACGGGGAGACACTTAGTCCCCAGTGGCCTCAGTTTACCTACAAAGAGAGGATTCAGCACTGCTTCATCTTGTTCATTGGAAAATAAGAAACCATGTCCTCCAGGTCACATAGATGCAGACCCAGCTTTGATGGTCTCACTACAGAGGAAGCCAAATCTCCTGAAAACTACATATATTTCAAGTGTGGAAGCTCAGAGGCAGTTTCTCAAAAAGTTTTTAGGACAGCAGAGCTCCATGTTTGTGGAGTGTTTACCCTGTCCCTTAGTTTTGGAAACTCCTCTACCACCTCCAAGGTTGTGAACTCCTGAGCATTTTCCATTCCAGATATGTATTCACTGATTTTGTAACTCTTCTCCTCTAATTGTGTCTTACTTGGGGTGAAGGTAATGTCAAGGCATTGTTCTGGATGAGAGCGGGAGGATATTTGTGCAGCATATTTTTACATACACATTGGATTCATTTTCCAAATTTCCATTCGAAGTACTGAATCCCTGACACTAACCCATACCTAGTAGACTCAGACTATTCATCCTAATATAATGGAGAAAATTAGCCCAACACATTAGAAATACAAGTACTTCAGAGGAGACATGTTGTATAGTTGGACTTGACATTTGCATTATATAAGGTAGGAGTTATAAATCTAGTCAAATTTATTTGAAATATTCTCCATGTGTTTTTAAGCTTAACAAATATGTGAATTCTTATTTCCCTTTTCTGTGGCCTATTCACACATGTATATTTATATGCATATATAGAATCCTACCAGGTATCACACGTACATTTTTGTGAGGTGGCTGTCTTGGCAGATACAAATTGTGAGAAGAGTTCACTCCTCCTAAATGCTGTTGGAAATGAAAATTCAACCTATAGGAGAGCGTCCTAGTAGAACAACATTATACATTAACTCATGTTCAGTAAAATGAATATTTTTGCATTTGTGGATGATACATATTTACTGATGAATTTCGATTGGCATTTATATTGGTACTTTTTAATGTCTGTGAGTGTTGTGTGTGTGTGTGTGTGTGTATACAGATATAGATATAGATATACTCTGCAAATTTTTCAAAATATGAAATATATGTGTCTAATATACACTCTCTAAATTCATTCATGTTCATGTATGTGGATTTATAATCCACTTTTCACAAGATGATAATCAGAAATATTCATCCACCTGAAATACATATTTGTTTCCTAGTACTGAAAACTAACTTCAGTGAATGGTGCATACAAATCCTAATTATTCTACAGTAACTGACCCAGTCTAACATCAATGCAAGTAGACTCCTATGGGACATGATATGTAATTTGTCATTCATTTGTATTCGACACTGGTACATTATTGTTTCTTCAGTTTTTGCACATCACAGGATATACATTTCATCCACAAGTTCACAAATTAATAAGCATTTGTTTCAACTTTCACCACTTCTTGCTTCAGAACACATGTATTGTCAGGGTTTCTTGACTGGTCTTTTCATGAGACTTCTTTCCAAACACATTATTTTGAATTTCCATAATCATTTTGAAGCAAACGTCACACACTCTTCATGATAAACCAAAACACAAATATTTCCATTACATATATACCTGGTTGGAATGAATGATTGTATATCAATATACGATTTCTTTTAATTTTTCAGATATCAGTTCAGTTCATTATTTAAAGTTCAAAAAAGTTATATTATTTATTCACAGTATGGTCTATTCATGCTTTTTCTCTATATTCCTAGAAACAGGGTACACCTCTTTGTAACCCCGATTCTCATTTTACATCTTCAATATATTGCTCCCAGAAATGGTGAAAGAAATACTCATGTCACCTCATTATCACAGTAATATTCTGGACAAAAAATGGAAAGGTCACACTTATGATTGTACCAAAGCCTAAATGGAAAGTGAACATGGATTTCTAAAAACATCCATGTCCAGGTTGCCTAATGCTGTCAATTGTCAATCCTATTGGTGACTACATATTTGTTTTTTTCCTAATTTATATATTCAAACTCAACCCTGTTGAAAATGTCTAATTCTATCACTCACTTTATACTTTGCCTGATTTCGTAATGTTTCTATTGATATCTGCTTTTCTACATATTTTCCCCAGTTCAACATAGTGACTGACTCTTCATATGTGCTGACATTTACATTCACTCAACAACCGAAAATCTATTGCTAAAGAACTTTTGGTCCAAATCCTATACTCACTCTTCTTCCTAAACCTACAGACTATCTTCCTAATCCTACTGAATATCCCTTTTTGACTGGATGTTCTCTTCTAAATTCAATCATCCAATGTACAAGGTCCTATGCCATTGTATATCGAATTACCTGAGGCATCTTTGCAGAACATCATTCAAAGCTAAGTATCCCAATCAAGGGCAAAACCCTTCTGGGCTTCAAATCATACCTAGATTTCTGTTTTCCTACTTATATTTCACCTCTATATTCTTGTAAATATTGCAGGTTCCCAATACCATTATTCATCACACAGAATCACTCGTAACCCAAATCAAACCTGTTTTTAACCCCAAGTATACACTGTTCCCTCAATCATTTTACAGAAGAGCAGGGACAGAGTGGTTCTTACAATACAGGAAAGTTGGGGACCTTCCACCTGATGAGAACCTCAAATGTCCATGCACAAATGATACCTGGAGAAGTTGTAGGCAGGTATGAAGCACCTGAGAGAGCAAAAGTCATCTTCCATGGCAAACAACCTGGTCAGGATGAAGGGATGTGTCTGAATCTGCCTCTCTCTCTTCTTATTGTACAGAAAATGGACCGAACCAGGGCTGAGTGGAGAGCTGTTCCCGGGTGCCAATGGTGATATACATTCTACCTTATGAAAGTGTCACAGGAAGTAGGGGCAACCTCCATCTTATGTAACCCTTGGAAGCAACTGTTAGGACAAAGTGGTTGCCAAGGCAGTGACCACATTCAGTTCCAAAGAATGTGACATACCTCATTTCCTTGGTGATGGAACTCTCTGAACTTGGTATCCAAGAAGCCAGGCACCCATAGGCAGTCTCAGACCCAGTCCCAGTGGGCTCACTTGTTTGGATTTACCAAGGACAGAGTCAGTTTTCTTGGTACCTAATGATGTGAGGATGGCCAAATGCCAGGAGAGCTCTGAAGAAGGACGTTTCCTGAGAAAACAGGTAGTGGCTAACCACTTTTTCCTGACATCTTCACAGAGTTGGTCAAGGAAACAAGATCTGAGAGAAGACAGGCCATTTCGGGGGAACATAGTATGACCCACCAGTCAGAGGACACTCTGGATAGTCACAGACCTACTTGGGGTAAGGAGGTGCCTTTGTGGGAGTTGGTGTGGGTTTGTTGTTTTGTCTCATGTTCTGAGAATAGATTGGAAAGGCGGTTTGTTTGGTTTGGAGTGGACAGTTTCTAGTAAGTCATTTGACATGGCGAGTGTTTCTCTTTCTGTGTATCCCACTGTGTCCGTTGTTGTAGACATTAGAAAAGAGAATGCATTAATGGATGTGTCCTGTCTAGTATAAATCTTTGCATAATTCATCCTGCCCAATATATGAATGGACTGCAGCTTGTCTTATCAATGTGCAACACCTGCTATCTTTCTAAGTTGTTGTTTTCTTCCTGAATTCTGGCCACTCTCCAGAATATTCTCATGGATTTGTGTCCAAAATATGTAACATCTCCAAGCTCTGTGACATGGCCATGTACTGGATAGCTGAAGAGAATGGTGAGCATCTCAGAAAACTCAGATTTCAGTGTGACCAGGAAAGTTTCAGTGCAGAAACCCTGCTTTGGGCCTTTTGCTTACTTATTTTTGTGTTGCACTGAATGTCAGGAAGGTCTTTGCCTCAGGCCACACCTTTGTGAAGCCTGAAGAAAACAGTTTACAAATGGAAAATAATGCGCCTCACCTGTGGCTCTTTATCAGCCTCTTGGACCTGTGTGTGGCTGTGACTTAGATTCTCAGCACCTGATGGATCTTAAGAATGATCCCATGTGAGCTTCCAAAACCAAAATGGCAAAAAATATCATTCATTTTGGATGAAGTCTCTTGCCTTCCTCTGTTAGGTTCCTGCACTCCATCAAATGACAATAGGGATTCTTTGGGTCAAATGAGTTCTTCAAAGCCCTGCAGAGGTGCTTGTGTTTTGCATGACTCTAAATCACCTAAAGAATCGATACCTAAAATCAGTAGGCCTCAAATTGGAGAAACAAAGAAGTATTAACGGCAGGCTTATTTGTTCACTCCTGGTTCACAGAAACGGTGTCCAGGCTACCCTGACTTTAGGCAAATGAGGGGCAAACGAGCTGATTTTGGACAGTGTCTTGGGCTGCGCCCCTCATGGAAACCTCCAGCCAGAGGTTAACATGATTGACTATATGGAATAAGATGAAGGCCATGTGGGAGTGTTTTGGTTTTAATTTTGGTCATTTGTGTTGCATTGGAAAAAATGACTGGGTCCACGTGGGCTTGAACTCTGGTGTGATTCCCCTTAGAGACTGGGTTTTGGAACTGAACTCAGAGAAGCATTGCCATGAATTTTGTTGGGATTTTAAGAGGCCACGCATGAAAGTCACTCTTCGAAACTGAGACCTAGGCCCCGGGTGGATTTCCACAGAGGCCTGGGAATCTCAGCAAGGATATCACATGATTTTATTCTTAAAGAAATGGCAGCCATAGTTGAGAGTCAAAACACACATGGACCTCACATTGTAGACCACAATGGGCCTGGCCTAATGTGACCTTTTGTCCACTCTTTGGGAAGCCGTGCCTGTGAGAGTGCTCCAGAGATTTCATTGAAATGAGCTTCCTCACCATTTAATGTTTGCTGAATGAACTGAAACCCACAGTGCCTCCAACTTCATGCTTGAAAAATGGCTAGATAAATACCATGAAATTTTTGAAATTCCTATGACCAGGTGGCACTGGAGAAATATTGGATGTCCTGTTGCTCATCATGAGTATACCAGACAGTGCCTTGATTTACTGAGTTTCATGAAAATGGTGTAGAACAGAGATGCCGGTAAGTTGGAGCCTGCTGAGTAGTTGGTCTAGAGCAGTGGTGGGGAGGTGTTTGATAAAACATCCGTGGTAGGGCCATGTGGATCTACCATTGAATTCCAAATGGCTTGTAACTTACAAGGTGCAGCTAGCAGACCCTTATATGTAAAGGCATCTTTTTATATGGAGAGTTTTCAGAGGAAAATTAAGAATCAGGTTGATATGGACAAGGGGGCAATGGGGCAAGCTGTGAGAGATAGGAGCCTAGTTGGTGCATTCTCTTGCAGACCCTGACCCAACACACGTGACAGAACCTCCTCCAGCACTGTGTCCCAGTTTAGCTCCTAGTATTTCATGAAACAAATACCAAACTCACAGTGCAGCAGCAAAAACACCACAAATTGGAGGAGGACCAAATGGCATCACAGTCCACACGGGGAGACACTTAGTCCCCAGTGGCCTCAGTTTACCTACAAAGAGAGTATTCAGCACTGCTTCATCTTGTTCATTGGAAAATAAGAAACCATGTCCTCCAGGTCACATAGATGCAGACCCAGCTTTGATGGTCTCACTACAGAGGAATCCAAATCTCCTGAAAACAACATATATTTCAAGTGTGGAAGCTCAGAGGCAGTTTCTCAAAAAGTTTTTAGGCCAGCAGAGCTCCATGTTTGTGGAGTGTTTACCCTGTCCCTTAGTTTTGGAAACTCCTCTACCACCTCCAAGGTTGTGAACTCCTGAGCATTTTCCATTCCAGATATGTATTCACTGATTTTGTAACTCTTCTCCTCTAATTGTGTCTTACTTGGGGTGAAGGTAATGTCAAGGCATTGTTCTGGATGAGAGCGGGAGGATATTTGTGCAGCATATATTTACATACACATTGGATTCATTTTCCAATTTTCCATTCGAAATACTGTGTCCCTGACACTAACCCATACCTAGTAGTCTCAGACTATTCATCCTAATATAATGGAGAAAATTAACCCAACACAATGGAAATACAAGCACTTCAGAGGAGACATGTTGTATAGTTGGACTTGACATATGCATTATATAAGGTAGGAGTTATAAATCTAGTCAAATTTTAATTGAAATATTCTCCATGTGTTTTTAAACTTAACAAATATGTGAATTTGGGGATCCAACATGGCGGCCGGCAAGGAAGCTGCACTTTCAATATCTCCACATTAACGGGATCAGAAACACCAATTAAAACAGCTACATTCTACCTACTGAGGATCTTCTAGCAAAATTCCGTTGAAAGGAGACCTGCCGAGAATTAGTAAGTTTATTAGACGTGACAGTTTGCCCCTGACAAGTGAAACTTGACCGGCAGCGCGGGCTCAGAGTCCAATCCCGCGGCCACCCGCCGCTTCTGCAAGCGGCAGGCGGCCCAGAGCAGCTCGGCAGAAGGGTCCCCGCCCAGCCAGCAGACAGCTCCCGTCATCCCGATTACCCTGGCGGCCCTGCTTTTGCTCGGCGAACAGCCACCCCACCCGGCTAGTTCTTAGCCACGCCGCTGCAGTCACCCGGCTTTACAAGCGCCCCCGGCGACCCTGCTCGGCGAGAAGGGTCCCCGCCCTGCCGGCAGACAGCTCCCGCCATTCCGCTCTTGTTCTGCAAACAGCCACCCCGCCCGCTTGGTTCTTAGCCACGAGGCAGCAGCCGCCCGGCTTTACAAGCGCCCCCGGCGACCCTGCTCGGCGAGAAGGGTCCCCGCCCTGCCGGCAGACAGCTCCCGCCATTCCGCTCTTGTTCTGCAAACAGCCACCCCGCCCGCTTGGTTCTTAGCCACGAGGCTGCAGCCGCCCGGCTTTACAAGCGCCCCCGGCGACACTGCTCGGCGAGAAGGGTCCCTGCCCGGCCGACACACAGCTTCCGCCATACCGGCTACCCTGGCGGTCCCGCTCTTGCCCAGCAAACAGCCACCCCGCCCGCCTGGGTCTTAGCCACGCGGCTGCAACCACCCGGCTTTACAAGCGCCCCCGGCGGCCCTGCTCGGCGAGAAGGGTCCCCGCCAGGCCGGCAGACAGCTCCAGCCATCCCGCTCTTGCTCTGCAAACAGCCACCCCGCCCGCCTGGTTCTTAGCCACGAGGCTGCAGCCGCCCGGCTTTACAAGCGCCCCCGGCGGCCCTGCTCGTCGAGAAGGGTCCCTGCCTGGCCGACAGACAATTTCCACCATCCCGGCTACATTGGCGGCCCCGCTCTCGCCCTGCAAATAGCCACCCCGCCCGCCTGGGTCTTAGCCACGTGGCTGCAGCCACCTGGCTTTGCAAGCGCCCCCGGCGGCCCTGCTCAGTGAGAAGGGTCCCTGCCCGGCCAACAGACAGTTTCCGCCATCCCGGCTACCCTGCCGGTCCCGCTCTTGCCCTGCAAACAGCCACCCCGCCCGCCTGGGTCTTAGCCACGCGGCGGCAGCCACCCGGCTTTACAAGCCCCCCCGGCGGCCCTGCTCTGCGAGAAGGGTCCCCGCCCTGCCGGCAGACAGCTCCCGCCATTCCGCTCTTGCTCTGCAAACAGCCACCCCGCCCGCCTGGTTCTTAGCCACGAGGCTGCAGCCGCCCGGCTTTACAAGCGCCCCCAGCGGCCCTGCTCGTCGAGAAGGGTCCCTGCCCGGCTCCCTCCATCCCGGCACTCCTGGCGGCCCGCCCGCTCTGCGAAGGGTTACCCCGCCCGGCTCTCAGCCACGCGGGTGCCATCTGCCTGGCTCTGTGGGCGCCCCCGGCGGCCCAGCGCAGCCAGAAGGGTCCCCGCCTGGCCCGACAGAAGGCACGTGCCCTTCCGGCTCTGCTAACGGCCCTGCCCACCCAGGAAAGGGCTCCCCCCCTTGAGAGGATGGGAAGGAAATCTAACCAAGCCTCTATGAATTAGCGAACTGGGATCTAAAACCAGAGATTGTATCAGACCAGAGACAAGCCAGTTCCACCTCTCCCTTCGGTCACTCCTGCAAGGAGCCAGGGGCCCGCCATAGCAGAGAGGGGAAGTCACCAAAGATCGGCCAAAGAGATTCCTTCCCAGCGGACTCTAAATTAGCAGGAGCGGCGAGGGAGCCGGACGGAGCTGGCGGGAACCGCGGCAGCGGCACGGGAACCGGCGGGAGCTGAGGCGGCGCTGACGCAGGAGCCGGCGGGAGCCGCGCGGCGCGGGTCTCCCAGCTACAGCCCCCACCAGTGCTGACAACTGAGGTCTCTAGCACCAGATACTGGGGCGTGGCTACCAGAAGGTAAGCAAATTTGCTGGGGGTTCTCAGCCCCAAGCTCTACAAACTTAGGGCCTGAGGGAGGCAAACAAGGAGAGTGTGCCCAGGCACTAATGAAACAGCTGCTCCACGCGTGTGCAAGGTAGACGGAACCGTGACCACCGACAAAACAGGCCCAGTGGCCCGCCAGATACATCGCCACGGTCGGGGGAGGGGCAGAGCCGCCACCAGCGCCTTTTAGGTAGACAGATCTGCAACCGACAGACAGAACAGGCCTAGTGGCCAGCGGAGGGGCAAAGCCGCTGCTCACGCCTGCAAGGTAGGCGGACCTGTGACCACCGAAAGAACAGGCCCATCGAAAGTACAGGTACAGCGGCCTCCTGGCGTGGAAGGCACATTGCCTCAATTGGAGGAGGGGCAGAGCCACCGCCAAAGCCTGCGAGGGAGACTTTGCAGCTATACAAGAGCAATATAAATATATAAGGGGAAAAATCAATAACACAACAGTTACACCAAGCAGAAAGAAACGTGATCAGTATGAAAAGACAAGTAAAGAAAGGACCACAAGCAATGCAGGTCAACTCAACTTTAGAAGAGGTAATATCTGCAGCAGATGGAATGTCAGATAAAGAATTCAGGATATACATGCTTCAGATGATCTGGAGTCTCAAGGAAGACATTAGACAGCAAAATCAGACAATGAAAGACCACTTCGACCACTTCGACAATAAATTACACAAACAAATCCAAGAAGCAAAAGATCAATTATACAGGGAGATAGAGGTTATACAAAACAAACAAACAGAAATCCTGGAAATGCAGGAAACAATAAACCAACTTAAAAACTCAATTGAGAATACTACCAGCAGAGTAGAACACTTAGAAGATAGAACATCAGACAATGAAGACAAAGTATTTCAACTGGAGAAGAACATAGACAGCTCAGCAAAGCTGTTAAGAAACCTTGAGCAGAACATTCAAGAAATATGGGATAACATAAAGAGACCCAACTTAAGGGTCATGGGGATACAGGAAGGTATTGAGGTCCAAACCAAAGGAATGAGCAATCTATTCAACGAAATAATACGAGAAAACTTCCCAGACTTGAAGAATGAGACAGAATCCCAAATCCTAGAAGCCTACAGGACGCCGAATGTGCAAAATCATAAGAGAGCCACACCTAGACACATTATAATGAAGATGCCCAACATACAGAATAAGGAGAGAATTTTAAAAGCTACAAGAGAAAGGAAGCAGATTACATTTAGGGGTAAACCAATCAGGATAACAGCTGATCTTTCAACACAGACTCTGAAAGCTAGAAGATCCTGGAACAACATATTTCAAACACTGAAAGAAAAGGGGTTCCAACCAAGAATTGTGTATCCCGCGAAATTAAGCTTCAGGATGGAAGATGAAATTAAAACCTTCCATGATAAACAAAAGTTAAAAGAATTTGCAGCTAGAAAACCAGCTCTTCAAAACATCCTCGGCAAAATATTACAGGAAGAGGAAATGGAAAATATCAATGAAAACCAACAGCGGGAGGTAGTACAGTAAAGGTGGGGGGGAATAATCAAAGAGGAAAACAAATCATGTTTAGTAACATAAATAAACAAATATGGCTGGAAGAACAAACCATATCTCAATAATAACTCTAAATGTTAATGGCTTAAACTCACCAATTAAGAGACACAGGCTAGCAGAATGGATCACTAAACAAGACCCAACAATATGCTGCCTTCAGGAGACGCATCTGATAGGAAAAGACATACATAGACTGAAGGTGAAAGGTTGGGAAAAATCATATCACTCATATGGACTTCGCAAACAAGCAGGAGTGTCCATACTCATTTCAAATAAAATAGATTTCAAGCCAAAGTTAATCAAAAGGGATGAAGAGGGACACTACATACTTCTCAAGGGAACCATACACCAACAAGACATAACAATCATAAATATATATGCCCCAAACAATGGTGCAGCTATGTTCATCAAACAAACTCTTCTCAAGTTCAAGAGTCTAATAGACCACCATACAATAATCATGGGAGACTTCAACACACCTCTCTCACCACTGGACAGATCTTCCAAACAAAAGTTGAATAAGGAAACTATAGAGCTCAATAACACAATTAATAACCTAGACTTAATTGACATATATAGAATATACCACCCAACATCAAGCAGTTACACTTTTTTCTCAGCAGCACATGGATCCTTCTCAAAAATAGATCATATATTATGTCACAGGGCAACTATTAGAAAATATAAAGGAGTAGAGATAATACCATGCATATTATCTGATCATAATGGAATGAAATTGAAAATCAACAATAAAAGAAGTAAGGAAAAATCATGCATCACTTGGAGAATGAACAATAGGTTACTGAATGATCAATGGGTTATAGAAGACATCAAGGAGGAAATTAAAAAATTCTTAGAGATAAATGAAAACACAGACACAACATATCGGAATCTATGGGACACATTGAAAGCAGTTCTAAGAGGAAAATTTATTGCTTGGAGTTCATTCCTTAAAAAAAGAAAAAACCAACAAATAAATGATCTAATACTTCAACTCAAAATCCTAGAAAAAGAAGAGCAAAACAACAGCAAAAGAAGTAGAAGACAAGAAATAATTAAAATCAGAGCTGAAATTAATGAAATCAAAACGAAAGAAACAATTGAAAAAATTGACAAAACTAAAAGTTGGTTCTTTGAAAAAATAAATAAAATCGACAGACCCTTAGCCACGCTAACAAAGAGAAGAAGAGAGAGAACTCAAATTACCAGCATACGGGATGAAAAAGGCAATATCACAACAGACACTTCAGAAATACAGAAGATTATCAGAAATTATTTTGAATCCTTATACTCCAATAAAATAGAAGATAGTGAAGGCATCGATAAATTTCTTAAGTCATATGATTTGCCCAGATTGAGTCAGGAGGATATTGACAACCTAAACAGACCAATATCAATTGAGGAAATAGAAGATACCATCAAAAGACTACCAACTAAGAAAAGCCCAGGACCGGATGGGTATACAGCAGAGTTTTTCAAAACCTTTAAAGAGGAATTAACACCAATACTTTTCAAGCTATTTCAGGAAATAGAAAAAGAGGGAGAACTTCCAAATTCATTCTATGAGGCCAACATCACCCTGATTCCTAAACCAGACAAAGACACTTCAAAGAAAGAAAACTACAGACCAATATCTCTAATGAACCTAGATGCAAAAATCCTCAATAAACTTCTGGCGAACCGGATACAAAAACATATCAAAAAAATTGTGCACCATGATCAGGTAGGATTTATCCCTGGGATGCAAGGTTGGTTCAATATACGGAAATCAATAAATGTTATTCACCACATCAACAGGCTTAAAAATAAGAACCATATGGTCATCTCGATAGATGCGGAAAAAGCATTCGACAAAGTACAGCATCCCTTTATGTTCAAAACTCTAGAAAAACTAGGGATAACAGGAACATACCTCAACATTGTAAAAGCAATCTATGCTAAGCCTCAGGCTAGCATCATTCTGAATGGAGAAAAACTGAAGGCGTTCCCTCTAAAATCTGGAACAAGACAGGGATGCCCTCTCTCACCACTTCTGTTCAACATAGTTCTCGAATCACTGGCCAGAGCAATTAGACAGACGAAAGAAATTAAAGGCATAAAAATAGGAAAAGAAGAACTCAAATTATCACTATTTGCAGATGACATGATTCTATACCTAGCAGACCCAAAAGGGTCTACAAAGAAACTATTAGAGCTAATAAATGAATTCAGCAAAGTGGCAGGCTATAAAATCAACACGCATAAATCAAAGGCATTCCTGTATATCAGCAACAAATCCTCTGAAATGGAAATGAGGACAACCACCCCATTCACAATATCCTCAAAGAAAATAAAATACTTGGGAATCAACCTAACAAAAGAGGTGAAAGACTTATACAATGAAAACTACAGAACCCTAAAGAGAGAAATAGAAGAAGATCTTAGAAGATGGAAAAATATACCCTGTTCATGGATAGGTAGAAGTAACATCATCAAAATGGCGATATTACCAAAAGTTCTCTATAGGTTTAATGCAATGCCAATCAAAATCCCAACGGCATTTCTTGTAGAAATAGAGAAAGCAATCATGAAATTCATATGGAAAAATAAAAGACCCAGAATAGCAAAAACAATTCTAAGCAGGAAATGTGAATCAGGCGGTATAGCTATACCAGACTTCAAACTATACTACAGAGCAATAGTAACAAAAACAGCATGGTACTGGTACCAAAACAGGCAGGTGGACCAATGGTACAGAATAGAGGACACAGAAACCAATCCACAAAACTACAACTATCTTATATTTGATAAAGGGGCTAAAAGCATGAAATGGAAGAAGGATAGCATCTTCAACAAATTGTGTTGGGAAAACTGGAAATCCATATGCAACAAAATGAAACTGAATCCCTTTCTCTCGCCATGCACAAAAGTTAACTCAAAGTGGATCAAGGAACTTGATATCAAATCAGAGACATGGCGTCTGATAGAAGAAAAAGTTGGCTATGATCTACATACTGTGGGGTCGGGCTCCAAATTCCTCAATAGGACACCCATAGCACAACAGTTAATAACTAGAATCAACAAATGGGACTTACTAAAACTAAAAAGTTTTTTCTCAGCAAAAGAAACAATAAGAGAGGTGAATAGGGAGCCTACGTCCTGGGAACAAATCTTTACTCCTCACACTTCAGACAGAGCCCTAATATCCAGAATATACAAAGAACTAAAAAAATTAGACAATGAGATAACGAATAACCCAATCAACAAATGGGCCAAGGACCTGAACAGAAATTTCTCAGAGGAGGACATACAATCAATCAACAAGTATATGAAAAAATGCTCACCATCTCTAGCAGTCAGAGAAATGCAAATCAAAACCACCCTAAGATACCATCTCACTCCAGTAAGATTGGCAGCCATTAGGAAGTCAAACAGCAACAAGTGCTGGCGAGGATGTGGAGAAAAGGGTACTCTTGTACATTGCTGGTGGGACTGCAAATTAGTGCGGCCAATTTGGAAAGCAGTATGGAGATTTCTTGGAAAGCTCGGAATGGAACCACCATTTGATCCAGCTATTCCACTACTCGGTCTATTCCCTAAAGACCTAAAAAGAGCACACTATAGGGACACTGCTACATCCATGTTCATAGCAGCACAATTCACAATAGCAAGACTGTGGAACCAACCTAGATGCCCTTCAATAGACGAATGGATAAAAAAAATGTGGCATTTATACACAATGGAGTATTACTCTGCATTAAGAAATGACAAAATCATAGAATTTGGAGGGAAATGGATGGCATTAGAGCAGATTATGCTAAGTGAAGCTAGCCAATCCCTTAAAAACAAATGCCAAATGTCTTCTTTGATATAAGGAGAGTTACTAAGAACAGAGTAGGGAAGAAGAGCATGAGAAGAAGATTAACATTAAACAGGGATGAGAGGTGGGAGGGAAAGGGAGGGAGAAGGGAAATTGCATGTAAATGGAAGGAGACCCTCAGGGGTATACAAAATTACATACAAGAGGAAGTGAGGGGAAAGGAGGGAAAATATAAGGGGGAGAAATGAATTACAGTAGAGGGGGTAGAGAGAGAAGAGGGGAGGGGAGGGGGGAGGGGGGATAGTGGAGGATGGGAAAGGCAGCAGAATACAACAGACTCCAGAATGGCAATATGTAAATCAATGTGCAACTGATGTGATTCTGCAATCTGTATATGGGGTAAAAATGGGAGTTCATATCCCACTTGAATCAAAGTGTGAATTATGGTATATCAAGAACTATGTAATGTTTTGAACAACCAACAATAAAAATTAATTAAAAAAAAAAAAAAAGAACAAAAAAAAAAAAAAATATGTGAATTTTTGTTTCCCTTTTCTGTAGCCTATTCACACATGTATATTTATATGCATATATAGAATCCTACCAGGTATCACACGTACATTTTTGTGAGGTGGCTGTCTTGGCAGATACAAATTATGAGAAGTGTTCACTCCTCCTTAATGCTGTTGGAAATGAAAATTCAACCTATAGGAGAGCGTCCTAGTAGAACAACATTATACATTAACTCATGTTCAGTAAAATAAATATTTTTGCATTTGTGGATGATATATATTTACTGATGAATTTCGATTGGCATTTATATTGGTACTTTTTAATGTCTGTGAGTGTTGTGTGTGTGTGTGTGTGTGTGTGTGTGTGTGTATAGATGTAGATATAGATATAGATATACTCTCCAAATTTTTCAAAATATGAAATATATGTGTCTAATATACACTCTCTAAATTCATTCATGTTCATGTATGTGGATTTATAATCCACTTTTCACAAGATTATAATCAGAAATATTCATCCACCTGAAATACATATTTGTTTCCTAGTACTGAAAACTAACTTCAGTGAATGGTGCATACAAATCCTAATTATTCTACAGTAACTGACGCAGTCTAACATCAATGCAAGTAGAATCCTATGGGACATGATATGTAATTTGTCATTCATTTGTATTCGACACTGGTACATTATTATTTCTTCAGTTTTTGCACATCATAAGATATACCTTTGCCAAGGCAGTGACCTCATTCAGTTCCAAAGAATGTGACATACCTCATTTCCTTGGTGATGGAACTCTCTGAACTTTGTATCCAAGGAGCCAGGCACCCAGAGGCAGTTTCAGTCCCAGTCCCAGTGGGCTCACTTGTTTGGATTTAGCAAGGATAAAGTCAGTCATTCTTGGTTCCTACTGAAGTGCGGATTACCAAATGCCTGGAGAGCTCTGAAGAGGGAACTTTCCTGAGAAAGCAGGTAGTAGCTCTCCATTTTTTCCTTACAACTTTACAGAGTTCGCCAAGGAAAACAGATCTGAGAGAGGACAGGCCATTTCAGAAGAACAGAGTATGGCCACCAGTCAGAGGACACTCTGGTTAGTCACACAGCTACTTGGGGAAGGAGGTGCCTTTTTGGGAGTGGGTGTGGGTTTGTGGTTTGTCTCATGTTCTGAAAATAGGTAGGAATGGCGGTTTGTTTGTTTTGGAGTGAACTGTTTCTGGTAAGTCGTTTGACGAGGTGAGTGTTTCCATGTCTGTGTATCCCACTGTGCCTGTGGTAGTAGACATGAGAAAAGAGAATGCAGCAATGGATGTGTCATGTCTAGTATAAAGCTTCCCAGCATTCATCCTGCCCAATTTATGAATGGAGTGTGGCTTGCCTTATGCACGGGCAACACCTAATACCTTCCTAAGTCCCTGTTTTCTTCCTGAATTCTGGCCACTCTCTAGAATAGGCTCATGGTTATGTGTCCAAGATACGTACCAAATCCAAGGTCTTTGACATGGCCATGTACTGGATACCTGAATGGAATGGCCCGCATCTCAGAAAACTCAGATATCAGTGTGACCAGGAAAGTCTCAGTGGAGATACCCTGCTTTGGGCCTTTTGCTTACCTATTGTTCTGTTGCCCTGAATATCAGAAAGGTCTATGTCTCATGCAACCCCTTTGTTAAGCCTGAAGAAAACAGTTTTCAAATGGAAATGAATGTGCATCACCTCTGGCTCTTTGCTTAATTTCATTGGAAAACGATGTGTCTGATTCAGGCCCTTTGCCCTGTTTTAGGCTGTGACTTAGATTCTCAGCACCTGATGGATGTAAAGAAAGATCCCATATGTGCATCTAAACCAAAATGGAAAAACGTTCAATCAATGTGCATGAAGTATATTGCCTTCCTTTGTTAGGTTTCTGAAATCCATCATGTCAGAATAGGGATCCTTTGGGTGAAATGAGCTCTTCAAATCTTTGCAGAGGTGCTTGGCTTTTCTCATGACTCCAATTCACAAAAAGAATCTAGACCCCACAGTCAGAGAGGCTCAAATTGGAGAAGCGAAGCAGTATTAAGGGCAGGCCTATTTGATCACTCCTGGTTCACAGGAAGGGTGTCCAAGCCACCCTGTCATTCGGCAAATGAGGGGCAAGGGAGCTTATTTTGGACACTGTCTTGGGATGTGCCTCTCATGAAAACCTCCATCCAGATGTTATGATGAGTATCTTTATGGTAGAAGATGAGGGCCATGTAGGAGTGTTTTGGTTATAATTGTGGTCATTTGTGTGGCAGTTGGAAGAGATGACTGGGTCCACCTGGGCATGAATTCTGCTGTGATTCCCCTTAGAGACTGAGTTCTGGAACTGACCTCAGAGAAGTATTGACATGAATTGTGTGGGGATTTTAGGAGGCCAGGAATGAGAGTTGCCATTGGGAACCTGGGATCAAGGCCCAGAGTGGCTTTCCACAGAACACTGGGAATCACAGCCAGGATATTACATGATTTTATTCTGAAAGACTTGGCAGGCATAATTGAGATTCAAAACACACTTGGACCTCGCTTTGTAGACCTCAATGGGCCTGGCTTCATGTGACTTTTTGGCCACTCTTTGGGTAGACTTGCCTGTGAGAGTGCTCCAGAGATTTCCCTGAAATTAGCTTCCTCACCATTTAATGGTTCCTGAATGAATTGAAACCAACATTGCCTCCAAATGCATCTGTGAAAAAATGCTAGATAATTACCATGAAATTTTAGAAATTCCGATGACCAGCTGGCACTGGAGGACCTTTGATGTCCTGTTGATGATCATGAGTATAACAGACAGGGCCTTGATTGACTGGGTTTCATGAAAATGGTGTAGAACAGAGATGCCAGTAAGTTGGGGCCTGGTAAGTAGTGGGCCTAGAGCTGTGTTATGCAAATGTGTGATAAAACATCTGTGGTGGGGCCATGTGGATCTTCCATTGGCTTCCAAATGGCTGTGACTGACATGGTGCAACCATCACACCCATATATGTAAAGGCATATTTTTATATGGAGAGGTTTCAGGGCAATGTTCAGTATCATGTTGCTATTGTCAAGGGGGCAAGCTACTTGAGATAGAACCCTGGTTGGTGCATTCTCCTGGAGACCCTGCCAACCACACCTGACAGAACTCCCTTCAGCACTGTGTCCCATTTGAACTCGTTGTATTTCATGAAGCAAATACCAAACTCCCAGTGCAGCAGCAAGAAACACCACGAAAATTTGAGGATGACCATTGGTTTCACAGTCCACACGGGAAGACCCTTAGCCCTCAGTGGCCAAAGTTTACCTACAAAAAGAGAATTCATCACTGCTGCCTCATTTTTATTTTAAAATAAGTAACCATTTCCTCCAGGTCACATAGATGCAGATCCAGCTTTGATGGTTTCACTACAAATAAAGCTAAAGCTCCTGACAACAACATATA
Source organism: Callospermophilus lateralis (assembly GCF_048772815.1). Classification (NCBI taxonomy): domain Eukaryota; kingdom Metazoa; phylum Chordata; class Mammalia; order Rodentia; family Sciuridae; genus Callospermophilus; species Callospermophilus lateralis. Next base: position 507,359 of record NW_027510929.1, read on the forward strand.
TTTCAAGTGCCCAACCTCAGAGGCAGATTCTCAAAAAGTCTTTTGGCCAGCAGAGCTCCATGTTTGTGGAGTGTTTACCCTGTCTCTTACTTTTGGAAACTCCTCTACCACCTCCAAAGATGTGAAATCTGGAGCATTTTCCATTCTAGATATGTATTCACAGATTTTCTAACTCTTCTCCTCTAATTGTGTCTTACTTGGGGCGAAGGTAATGTCAAGGCATTGTTCTGGAGGAGAGTGGGAAGATTTTTCCGTAGCATATATTTGCATACACATTGGATTCAGTGTCCTATTTTCAATTCAAAATACTGAATACCTGACTCTAACCCATACCCTACCAGACTCTGACTACTAATCCTAATATGATGGAGAAAAATAACCCATAAAGAATAGAAATACAAGAAGTACAGAGTAGGCATGGTGTATAGATGGACTTGCCTTTTGCATGATACAGAGTTGGAGTTATAAATCTAGTCAATTGTTTGTTGAAATAGTTGTCCTAGTATTTTTAAGGTTAACAAATATGTGAATTCCTGTCTCCCTTTCTCTGTATTCTTATATGCACATATAGATTCCTATCTGGTACCACACGTACATTCTTGTGAGGTGGCTGACTTGGCAGATACAAATTGTTAGAAGAGATCACTCCTACTAAACGCTGTTGGAACTGAATATTCAACCTATGGGTGAGCTTGCTAGTTGAACAGCATTATACATAAATCCATGTTCAGTAAAATGAATATTTTTAGATCTGTGGATGGTATATATTTTATAATGAATTTTGATTGACATATATATTGCTACTTTTTTGTCTGTGTGTGTGTTTTATGTATATGTATATATATGTATATATATATATGTATATATATATATATATATATATATATATATATATATATATATATACACTCTCCAGATTTTTCAAAATATGAAATATATGTGTCTTATATTCACTCCCTAAATTCATTCATGTTCATGTATGTGGATTTATAATCAACTATTCACAAGATTATTCTCAAAATATTCATCCACCTGAAATTTGCCCAATGCTCTCAAATGTCAATCCTATTTGTGACTACATATTTGTTTCTTCCTAAGATTATATATTTAAACTCAACCCTGTTCAAAATGTCTAATCCTATCACACACTTTATACTCTGCCTGATTTTGTAATGTCTCTATTGATATATGCTTTCCTACATATTTTCCCCACTTCATCATTGTGACTGACTCTTCACTTGTGCTGACATTTACATTCACTCTCTAATCGAAATCCTATTGCTAAGAAACTTTTGTTCCAAATCTTATACTCACCCTTCTTCCTAAACTTACTGACTATCTTCCTAATGCTACAGACTATCCCTTTTTGACTGGATGTTCTCTTCTACATTCAATCATCCAAGTAAACGTGGTGCGAGCTTCAGAGGAGGAGACTACCAACAGGCTATCTCATGCAACATCAAAGGGTTTATTGGGTGTCCAGAATGCTGGGGTTCAGAGCTCACCTGAATAGTGCAGATAGCCCTGAGAATAGCTGAAGTAGAGCTTATATACTTTCCCTGGAGAGAGAAGGGAGGGAATTGTATTGATGTGTCAGGGCGAGTGGGCGGTTTGCATGCAACTGGGAGAGGGAGTACATTCTGCAATTTGGCAGCTGGGGATAGAACATTCTGGGAACAAGTTTTGCAAACATTTCTCAAGATTTCAACAGTGTTCTGTTAAGCATACAGAAAAACAAGATGTGACAAGTACCTATTTTATTAATATTTCATTCCCCACTTCTTCTTCTGGCTAATTTTAATCATAAAAATGATCATTGGAGGGTGTCACATTCAATGTCTGCTAGTGGGGTATTACCATAAGTTTAACTCCTCCAATTTGAGCCTGGAGAAAAGACATTACACGGTTGAGCAAACAGGGTTTTATAGTTAGCAATAATATGAGGATTATTATTGGACCGGCCAGGGTTGATAAAAACGTAGTTAACCGGGGGGACTGTGTGAACCAAGACTCAAGCCACCCTTTTGGGCCCTCTCTCACTTGTTGATGCTCTTCAAGGTGTCTTTTAAATTTACTCATAGATTTTATTACGACTCCAGTATAGTCAGCATAAAAACAACATTCTTCCCTCAATGCAGCACAAAGGCCCCCTTCTCTAATGAAGAGGAGGTCCAACCCTCAACTGTTCTGTAAAACAACTTCAGAGAGAGAGGTTAAAGTTTCATGCAAAGCCCTGAAGGAGGTTTCTAATATCTTACTTTTGCTCTATTGCTGCTTCTAATTGGGTCATCTTTTGTGTCCCATGGACAATGCCACTGGTTCCTCTGCCCACCCGTGCAGCAACTCCTATTCCTAATAGGATGGCTAAAGTGAGGGATATATGTTCCCAGTGGAACCGGTTGTATGCCCCCCCCCCCTATTTGATCTTCAAATGAACCTGCGTCATGATAGAGCACTCTGGGAAACATCTGCACCATTACACAATTTATCACATATCTTGATCATTTCATGAAAACATAAACGATGTTTAAGTATATAGAATTATGCTGTTGTAGGCACTGACAAAGCAAGGCACCTAAGATAGCACTCAAGAGAGGGAAACAGTCCTATTTGGTTGAAACCGGATTCAGAGGGCATTGCTTCTATTGTAATCAATTAATCCCCTGAAACTCAAGTTTAGGTAGTTTCAGAATTTTGTACCCAACATATAAGGGATGGGGCTCAGAAGTTCACAGTCTTCAGAAGTTTAAAAAAGCAGTATTTGTTTCTGTTTTTCCTTCTGTTCTGGGCAAGTTAACTTTTCAAGGACACCTGGGAGGAGGAGAGCTTTTTCTTCCATTTCTTATTTTCCCCCTGCCAGCTGTTACCATGGAGCCCGGTTGGTAATTTCTTTATCTTAGAAATGTAGCCATCTCTGTGAAGCCCCAGCTGAAGGCCAGAGGACTTGTTCACATATTTTGTGAAAAACTAGTTAGGGGTTGTCTAGCTTAGAAGTACTGAGATTTTTAGCCAGTGGCCAAGTAGAACAGGGCAATACGAAAGAGAAAGTTTATCTACATTAAAGTCTTTATTGGGACTGTTTTGCTGAAAGTTCAAAACTCAGCCATGGTGAAGACTTCTGAAGAAGGTCATTTAAGACTTTTCTGTGGGCCTGGTACAGAGGGGGAAAGACGGGGAAGGTGGGGCTGAGAGCACCTCCAAGGATCTGAGAATGAGGGAAAAGAGAGATGTAAAAGAATAATGCGAAAGGGTATTGGGAATTTTCTAGCAGCAAACTTGAGCAGTAGATCAGGTAGAGCAGAGTGAAAGACGGGAGTGAGGATCCCAAAATCCTGTGAGGGACTTTAAATTTTAGTAACCTGTTTTCAGTGATGACAAAGCAACTTTAAAGGCCAATTATATTACATCTTGGATAAGGGTCTCAGGGCTCTCCTCAGCTCGTTTGAGCATTGGGTTAGCTGGTAAGAGGACCTGGTGGGACCCGGTGAGGGCACTGACAGGAGATGAGAGGAATGAGTCGGTGGAGCGGTACCTATGTACCTGCTACCTCAGCAAGGGGCCGATGGTCTGAGAACTGGTGGAGCTTTGGGTTTCTGATCTAGTTATTGGAGGGGAGAAATCAAGTTGCTGAGATGGGAGTGACATCAGAGGGTCTGGAGCAGAAGGCTGAGGATAATGATCTATTGGAGAAGCATAGTTCAGGATGTGAGTGAGGGAGGGAAAAGGCTTCCACATAGGGGAATTTCCTTTCACTCTTTTGAGCACTTGCAGAAGTTAAAAAGGTCACGCAAAATTTGAGGATCTAGAGACCCATCTGGGTGCCATAGTTTTTGGTTGTCTAGTTGGTAATGTGGCCAATGCTGTGTACTGAATTTGATGAAGAATTGGGGTTTCATCAGGCAGCCCCTGTATGCACACATTTCCATGACATACAGAAAAAGTCGGCTTTTCCCCCACACAGCCATTACTCTTTGTGGCTTTGATAGTCTGCCAGGCAAACTTAGTAATCTAGACTAGCCAATCTGCATCTGGCTCGCGTGTCCCTACATCCATAATGTTTGTTTCCATTATCTATGGTACAGAAGGGATTTAATGGTATTTTAGTGGGATCCTCTTCATCAGGGATATCACAATAGGAAATACCTATAGCCAGCTAACAAATGTCTGGGTGGAGAGATGGCCACCAGGTCCCTAAGGGGGCTGTATGCGAGATAGACCATACTTCTTTTCCAGTAGGATTTGTGATCAGCCATCACGGCTTAATGGGCTGATGAGGGTTAGGACTACTTGTAGCCAAGGGGAGAGTATATAACCTTATTCACATTGCCAATACACAATTTGAAACTGTTACCAGTCTTTTTCAGTTTCCAGAAAGATTCTGTACAGGGAGCAGGCTTGAGATGAGAGGCATGGATCCTGGAAGTGATTCTGTTTACGTTTACCACTGTAGGTGTTATAATAGCACCTGGTATGGTCCTTTTCAGCGGGGTACCAGGGATGACACCTGATATCATCTTACATAGATGAAATCTCTTACTTGATATGGATGTGGAATCCCCTGCTTCCCAGCTGGGTAGGCAGTGGCCAGCTGTTTTCACAGGTATTACTGAGTTCTTTCAAGATCTTTAAGTCTGTCAAGCAAGGGGGTGTGGAAAGGATCTTTAGGTCTTACAGTTGGGCTTAGGTCCCCTACTGGAGGAGGGCCACCATAAAGAATTTCACATGTGGTAAGGTTACTCAAAGAAACAAAGGGATTTTTTCTTGCATGAAACATTGCATAAGGCTGGAGCATAGTCCAATCTTATGCTGGTCTCTAAGCTTAATTTCGTTAAGGTCTCTTTAATGGTTCTATTCATTCTTTCTACTTGTCTTGAACTCTGTGGTCTATAAGCACAATTTAACTTCCAATTAATCCCCAGGTTCCTGGCTAACCCCTGACTTACCTGGGTCATGAACATCGGTCCATTGTCAGATCCTATTACCGGCTTAGCTTCCTCCAATGGTAGGGAGGCTTAGTCAGCAGCAGCGGAATCACTTAGAGTGTGTTGTGTGTTAGGGGACGAGGGCAGGGGATAAGGAGGGGGAGAAGAGTCCAGTAGAGTCAAATCTGTGACTCAGGGAGAACAGAGGGTGGAGGAGGAGGAGGTTGAGAGGGTTTGAGAGATCATGGGGGAAGGAGTAGGAGCAGAGGTAGGGGCAAGGAAAGGCTTCACCCATGGAGGAGGAGATTTGCAGAGGTCCTGCCAAGTTAAGATATATGGCTGTTGATCTGGATGGCTATGTGGCACTGGCTGAAAGACAATACCTCTGACTTTTTAAATTAGTGGGAAGTAGAAAGATCCGTCTAGGGGCCATAGGACTCCAAAGATGGGCCATTCTGAGGCACAGAGATTCTGCCAGGTCCAGCGTTTTACTAAAAAAAGAAAGATTCTGAGCCCTTAAGCGGACTTTGGTCCAGTGATCAAGGGTCAGGGACAGAGGCATTGACGTGCTCTGTTCCATAATGAAAGTTCCACAAACAGTAAAAGCAAGGACACACGACACAGATAAGACAAGACCATAAAGACAGGCAATGAACGTCCAACACTGAGACCAGGAATGAGTAGCCGGCAAAACCCAATGGTATGGCAATAACGAATCTAAAAGAAAATATCACTGAGTCGAGAAGACTATTGTTCCTTGATTTCCCGAGTTCTCTGCGGGGTCCTCCAGAGAGGTGCCCTTTGTCTCTGTGACATGTCTCTCAGCCACTGTCGGAGAGAGCCCAGGCTCTTCATCGCCAGCAATTTTGCCAAGCCCTAACAAGAAACCTGAAACCAGAAAGAGGCGCCTTACTTGCTCCGAGAGGAGCCCGTTGGGGTCTCTCATCCGCCACTGCTGGAACTCAGTGGAACCTCAATATGTAAAGGTCAGGCGAGTGTCAGAGGAAGATACTACCAAGAGACTGTCTCATGCAACAGCAAAGGGTTTATTTGTGGTCCAGCATGCTGGAGCTCAGAGCTAAATTAAATAGAGCAGAGACCTCTGAGAACAGCTTAAGCAGAGCTTATATACTTTCCTTGGAGAGGGAAGAGAGGGAAGTTCAGTGATGGGTAAGGGCGAGTGGGCGGTTTGCATGACACCGAGTGAGGGAGTACATTCTGCAGTTCGGCTGTTGGGAACAGTACATTCTAGAACAAGATTAGCAAACATTTCTCAAGATTTCAACAGTGTTTTGTTAAGCATACAGAAAAACAGGAAGTGACAAGTACCTATTTTATTAATTTTATTAACCTTTCACTACCGACTATGCCTTTTTGACTTGATGTTCCTTCTACATTAATTCATGCAACGTACAAGGTGCTATGCCATTGTATATCGATTTATCTGAGACAACTCTGCAGAACGTAATTCAACACCACGTATCACTATCAAGGGCCCAATGCCCTTCTGGGCTTCAAATCAGACTTAAATTTCTTTTTTCATACATATATTTCACCTATATATTCTTCTACACATAGCAAGTTCCCAATACGATCATTCATCCAGGAAAATGATTTCTAACCCAAATCGAGCATGTTTTTAACCATAACCGGACACTGTTCCCTCAATCTAACTTTACAGAAAAGCAGGGAAGGAGTTGATATTACAATACAGAAATGTAGAAAAACTTCCACCTGCTGAGAACCTCAAAGGTCCATGCAGAAATGATCCCTGGAGAAGATGTAGGAAGCAATAAAGGACCTGAGAGACCAAAAGTCATCTTCCATGGCAAACAACCCGGTCAGGATAAAAGGTTGTGTCTGAATCAGATTTTTTTTTAATGTAGAGATCATGGACCAAACCAGGCCTGTGTGGAGATCTATTCCTGGGTGCCTTTGGTTGATATACCATTCTAACTTGTGAAAATGTCACAGGAAGTAGGGGCAGCCTCAATCTCTTGGGACCCTTGGAAGCAACAGTTAGGACAAAGTGGCTGCCAAGACAGTGCCCTCATTCAGTTCAGGAAGGAAGTGACCTCACCTCACTTTCTTGGTGATGGAACTCTCTGAACGTGGGATCCAGGAAGCCAGGCACACAGAGCCAGTCCCAGTCCCAGTCCCAGTGGTCTCACTTGTTTGGATTTACCAAGGACAGGGTCAGTATTTTTTGGTACCTACAGATGTGAGGAAGGCCAAATGCCAGGAAAGCTCGGATGCAGGGCTTTTCATGAGAAAGCAGGTAGTAGCTCACCGTTGGCTCCTAAGAAGTTCACAGAGTTGGCCAAGGAGACAAGATCTGAGACAGGAAAGGCCATTTTGGGGGAACATATTATGGCCCACAAGTCAGAGGACACTCTGGATAGTCACAGACCTACTTAGGGGAAGGAGGTGCCTTTGTGGGTGTGGTTGTGGGTTTGTGGTTTTGTCTCATTTTCTGAGAATAGGTAGGACAGTCGGTTTGTTTCATTTGAAGTGGACTGTTTCTAGTAAGTCTTTTCACAGGGCGAGTGTTTCTATGTCTGTGTATTCCACTGTTTCCGTGGTTGTAGACATTAGAAAAGAGAATCCATCAATGGATGTGTCGTGTCTAGTAGAAAGCTTCTCAGCATTCATATTGCCCCGTTTATGAATGGACTGTAGCTTGCCTTATCGATGAGCAACACCTGCTAGCTTCCTAAGTTTCTATTTTCGTCCTGAATTCCTGCCAATCTCAAGAATAGGCCCATGGTTTTGTGTCCAAGATATGTACCACCTCCAAGCTCTGTGACATGGCCATGTACTGGATAGCTGTAGGGGATGGCGAGCATCTCAGAAAACTCAGATATCAGTGTGACCAGAAAAGTCTCAGAGGAGAAACCCTGCTTTCGGCCTTTTGCTTACCTATTGTTCTGTTGCCCTGAATGTCAGGAAGGTCTTTGCCTCAGGCCACCCCTTTGTGAAGCCTGAAGAAAACAGTTTTCAAATGGAAATGAATGGGCATACCTGTGGCACTTTCCTTAATTGCTTTGGAAAGGGATGTGTCTGAATCAGGCCCTTGACCCTGTGTGTGGCTGTGGCTTAGATTCTCAGCACCTGATGGATCTAAAGAAAGTTACCATGTGTGCATCCAAAAGAAAATTCGCCAAAAGAGCAATTATTGGGATGAAGTCTCTCGACTTCCTCTGTAAGGTTCCTGACTTCCATCAAGTGAGAATGGGATCCTTTGGGTCAAAAGAGTTCTACAAAAGCTGCAGAGGCTAGCCCATTGTGCTTGGGTTTTCTCATGACTAAAATTCACATAAAGAATCTAAACCCCACAGACAGTAGTCGTCAAATTGGAGAGTTATTAACGGCAGGCCTATTTGATCACTTTTGGTTCACAGGATGGGTGTCCAGGCCACCTTGACTTTAGGCAAATGAGGGGCAAAGGAGCTTATTTGGGACACTGTCTTGGTCTTCACCCCTCATGGAAACCTCCAGCCAGATTATGATGAGTGTCTATATGAAAGAAGATGAGGGCCTTATGGGAGGGTTCTTGTTTTAATTGTGGTAATTTGTGTGGTAGTTGGAAGAGATGACTGGGTCCACCAGGGCTTGAACTCTGGTGTGATTCTCCTTAGAGACTGAGTTCTGGAACTGACCTCAGAGAAGTATTGCCATGAATAGTGTTGGGATTTTAGGAGACCACGCATGAGAATCGCTTTTGGAAACTGAGATCTAGGCCCAGGATGGCTTTCCACAGAGCTCAGGGATTCTGAGCCAGGATATCACATGATTTAATTCTTAAAGACTTGGTAGCCATAGTTGAGAGTCCAAACACACATGGACCTCACATTGTATACCTCAATGGGCCTGGATTCATGTGTCCTTTTGGCCACTCTTTGGGAAGGCTTGCCTGTGAGTGTTCTCCAGAGCTTTCATTGAAATGAGCTTCCTCACCATTTAATGGTTCCTGAATTAAATGAAACCCACAGTGCCTCCAACTTCATCCTTGAAAAATGACTAGATTAATACCATGAAATTTTTGAAATCCCCATGACCAGGTGGCACTGGATAACCTTAAGATATCCTGTTGCTGATCATGAGTATAACAAACAGTGCCTTGATTGACTGAGTTTCGTGAAAATGGTGTAGAACAGAGATGCCAGTAAGTTGGAGCCTGCTGGGTAGTGGGCGTAGAGCAGTGGACTATAGGTGTGTAAATAAATATTTTTGGTAGGACCACCTGGATCTTCCATTGGCTTCCAAATCTTGCGACTGACATGGTGCAGGCAGCAGACCTTTATATGTAAAGGCATCTTGTTATATGTAGAGGTTTCAGGGCAATGTTCAGAATCAGGTTGCTATAGTCAAGGGGAAAGCTATGTGGGATAGAAGCCTGGTTCGTACATTCTCTTTCCGACCCTGACCAACCACACATGACAGAACTCCCTCCAGCATTGTGTCCCAGTTTAACATATTGTATTTCATGAAGCAAATACCAAATTCCCAGTGCAGCAGTAAGAAACACCCTGAAAAGTGGAGGATGACCAAATGGCTTCACAGACCACACGGGAAGACACTTAGCTCCCAGTAGCAACAGTTTACCTACAAAGGGAGATTTCAGACCTGCTGCCTCATGTTCATTACAAAATAAAGAACCATGTCCTCCAGGTCACATAGATGCAGACCCAGATTTTTGGTGTCACGACAAACGAAGCTAAATCTCCTGACAATTACATATATTTCTTTTTCTTTTTTTAATTAATTTTTATTGTAGGTTGTTCAAAACAGTACATACTTCTTGATATATCAAATTTCACACTTTGATTCAAGTGGGATATGAGCTCCCATTTTTACTCCATATACAGATTGCAGAATCACATCAGTTGCAGAACCATTGATTTACATATTGCCATACATATATTTCTTGTGCCTAACCTCAGAGGAAGTTTCTCAATAAGTCTTTAGGTCAGCACAGCTCCATGTTTCTGGAGTGTTTACCCTCTCCCATACTTTTGTAAACTGTTTTACCACCTCCAGTGTTGTGAACTCCTGAGCATTTTTCATTCCACATATGTATTCACAGGTTTTCTAACTCCTCTCCTCTAATTGTGTCTTACTTTTAGCGATGGTTATGTCAAGGTATTGTTCTGGATAAGAGAGGGAAGATTTTTGTGTATCACATGTTTGCATACACATTAGATCCATTTTCCTATTTTCCATTTGAAATACTGAATCCCTGACACTAACCCATACCCTACTAGACTCTGACTACTAATCCTAATATCATGGAGAAAAAAAAACCTAAATGAATAGAAGTACAGTCCTTTTATAGGAAGCATGGTGTATATTTGTATTTGTCTTCCTCTTTATCAAGAGTATGTGTTTTAAATTTAGTAAACTTTTCATTTTAATATTTCTCCATGATTTTTTAAAGTTATCACATATGTAAATTCCTGTCTCCCTTTCTCTGTATCCTATTCAGCACATGTAATTTTTTTATGCATATACAATATCCTACCTGGTATCACACGTACATTCTTGTAAGATCACTGACTTTGGAATATAAAAATTGTGAGAAGAGATGAATCTCCCTAAATAATGATGGAACTGAAAATTCCACCTATGGGTGAGCTTCCTAGTGAAAAACACTATACATAAATCCATGTTCAGTAAAATGAATATTTTTGGATTTGTGAATGAATTATATTTTGATGAATATCGATTGGCATATATATTGCTAAATATTAATGTGTGTGTGTGTGTGTGTGCATGTGTGTGTGTGTGTGTGGGCGTGTGTGTGTGTGTATATTCTACGGATTTTAAAAAAATAAGAAAAATATGTGTCTTATTATACACTCCCTAAATTCATTCATATTCATTTATGTTCATTTAAATTCAAATTTTCACAAGATTATTCTCAGTAATATTCATACACCTGAAATATATTTTGGTTTCCTACTACTGAAAACTAAGTTCAGTGGATGGTGCTTAAAAATCCTAATATTTCTACAGTAACTGACCCAGTTTAACATAAATGCAAGTAGATTGCTATGGGACATGATGTGTAATTTGAAGTTCATTTTTACTCAACACTGGTACATTACTATTTCTTCAGTTTATGGACATCATAGGATGTATTTTTTCATCCACAACTTCACAAATTTTTTTGGCATTTGGTTCACTTTCAATTACTTACTACTTCAGAACACATGTATTCCTCCATGTTTCTTTACTGGTCTTTTCACTAGACTTCTTTCTAAACACATTATTTTCGATTCCATAATCATTTTTGAAGCAAAACTCACTCTTCACGATAAACCTTAACCCTAATAATACCATTGCATATATAACTCGTTGGAATGATGGTATATATATCAATATAAGATTTCCAATATATTTTCAGATGCAAACTCAATCCATTATTTAATGTTGGATCCAGTTACATACTTTATTCACAATATGGTCTATTCCTGCATCATCTCAATAATCATCAACACAAGGTACACCTATTTGTATCCCCAGTACTAATTTATAAGTTTCCAGAATATTACTCCCCTTTATGGTGGAAGAAATACTTATGTCACCTGATCTACATATACATTTTACCACAGTAGTATTCTGGACACAAAATGCAAAGGTCACACATATGATTGTACCAAAGCCTAAATAGAAAGTGACCATGGATTACTAAAAGCATCTATGTCCAGGGTGCCTACTGCCCTTAAATGTCAATCCTATTGGTTACTACATATTTGTTTCTTCCTAAGATTATATATTTAACCTCAAGCCTGTTGAAAATATCTAATCCTATCACTCACTTTATACTTTTCCTGATTTCCTAATGCCCCTATTGATATCTGCTTTCCTACATATTTTTCCCAGTTCATCATTGTGACTGTCTCTTCACATGTGCTGATATTTACATTCACCCTCTAACTGAAAACCAATTGCTAAAGAACTTTTGGTCCAACTCCGAGACTCACTCTTCTTCCTAAACCTACTGACTATCTTCCTAATCCTACAGACTATCCCTTTTTGACTGGATGTTCTCTTCTACTTTCAATCATCCGAGGTATAGGGTCCTATGCCATTGTATATCGATTTATCTGAGACCTCGGTGCAGAACATAATTCAATCTAAGTATACCAATCAAGGGCCCAATGCCTTTCTGGGCTTCAAATCTTTCCTAGATCTCTGATCTCATACATATATTTCACATTTATATTCTTATAAATATCACAGGTTCCCAATACCATAATTCATCCAGCAGAATGACTCCTAACCCAAATCGAACATGCTATTAACACTAACCATACACTGTTCCCTCAATCTCACTTTACAGAAGAGCAGGGACAGAGTTGGTCTTAAAATCCAGGAAGGTAGGGTATCATCCACCAGCTGAGAACCTCAAAAGTCCCTGCAGAAATAATCCCTTGAGTAGGTGTAGGCAGGTATGAAGGATCTGAGAGAGCAAAAGTCATCTTCCATGGCAAACAACCTGGTCAGGTTGAAGGGATGTGTCTGAATTAGCCTCTCTCTTCCTAATGTAGAGAAGATGGACCAAACCATGGCTGTGTGTAGAGGTGTTCCCCGGTGCCTATGGTTGATATACCATCCTAACTTATGAATGAGTCACAGCAAGTAGAGGCAGACTCCATCTTTTGGGAACCTTGGAAGAAACTGTTAAAACAAAGTGGTTTCCAAGGCAGTGACTTCATTCAGTTCTTGAAGGAAGTGACCTCACCTTACATTATTGGTGATGAAAGTCTGTGATCTTGGGATCCAGGAAACCAGGCACACCGAGTCAAACCCACTCCATGTCCCAGTGGGCTCACTTGTTTGGATTTAACAAGACAGAGTCACTCTTTCTTGGTACCTACTGATGTGAGGACAGCCAAATGCCTGGAAACTATGAAGACTGGCCTTTCCAGAGAAAGCAGGTAGTTTCTCACCACGGGCTCCTGACAACTTCACAGAGTTTGCTAAAGAGACCAGATCGGAGACAGGACACGCCACTTTTGGGGAACATAGTATGGCCCACAAGTCAGAGGACACTCCGGATAGACACAGACCTACTTGGGGGAAAGAGGTGCCTTTTTGGGTGTGAGTGTGAGTTTGTGGTTTTGTCTCATGTTCTGAGAATAGTTAGGAAAGCTGGTTTGTTTGTTTTGGAGTGGACTGTTTCTAGTAAGTCCTTTGACAACGTGAGTGTTTCTGTGTCTATATATCATACTGTGTCCGTGATTGTAGACAGTAGAAAAGAGAATGCATCAGTGGATGTGTCCTGTCTACGAGAAAGCTTCAAAGCATTCATCCTGAGCAATTTATGAATGGACTGCAGCTTGCCGTATGGATGGGCAACTCCTGGTATCTTTCTAAATTCCTGTTTTCTTCCTGAATTCTGGACACTCTCCAGAATACGCTCATGATTTTGTGTCCAAGATGTGTACCACCTCAATCTCTGTGACATGGCCATGTACTGGATAGCTGATGGGAATGGTGAGTATCTCAGAAAACTCAGATATTAGTATGCCCAAGAAAGTCTCAGTGGAGAAACCCTGCTTTGGGCCTTTTGCTTACCTATTCTGTTGCCCTGAATGTCAGGAAGGTCTTTGCCTCAGGCCACACTTTGTGAAGCCTGAAGAAAATAGTTTTCAAATGGAATTGAATGGTCATTACCTGTGCCTCTTCGGTTAATTGCTTTGGAAATGGATGTGTCTGAATCAGCCTCTTGGCCCTATGTGAGGCTGTGGCTTAGATTCACAGCACATGATGGGTCTAAAGAAAAATCCCATGTGTGCATCCAAAACCAAAATGGACAAAAGAACTGTCATGGTGGATAGAGTCTCTCGCCTTCCTCTGTAAGGTTCCTGACCTCCATTAAGTGAGAATAGGGATCATTTGGGTCAAGTGAATTCTTTAAAGTTCTGCAGAGGCTATCCCATAGGTTCATGGGTTTTCTCATGACTCCAATTCACATCTATGTTTACAAAAGAGCAGGGACAGTGTTGGTCTTACAATACAGGAATGCAGTGGATCTTCCATCTGTTGAGAACCTCAAAGCTCCATGCAGAAATGATCTCTGGAGAAGATGTAGGCAGCTATGTAAGACCTGAGAGAGCAAAAATCATCTTCCATGGCAAACAACCTGGTCAGGATTAAGGGTTGAGTCAGAATGAGCCTATCTCTTCTTAATGTAGAGAAGATGGACCAAACCCGGCCTGTGTGGAGAGCTGTTCCATTTTGCTTACGGGTGATATACCATTCTAACTTGTGAAAGTGTCACAGGAAGTAGGGGCAGCCCTCATCTCATGGGACCGTTGGAAGCAATTGTTATGACAAAGTGGTTGCCAAGGCAGTGATCTCATTCAGTTCCTGAAGGACGTGATCTCATCTCACTTCCATGGTGATGGAACTCTCTGAACTTGGGATACAGAAAGCCAGGCACCCAGAGCCAGTCTCAGTTCTAGTCCCAGTGGTCTCACTTTTTTGGATTTACAAAGGACAGCGTTAGTCTTTCTTGATACCTACTGATGTGAGGATGGCCAAATGTCAGGAAAGCTCGGAAGAGGGGCTCTTCCTGAGAAAGCAGATAGTGGCTCACTCCTGGCTTCTAACAACTTCACATTGTTGGCCAAGAAGACCAGATCTGAGACAGGTCAGGCCATTTCGGAGGATCATAGTATGGCCCATCAGTCAGAGCACACTCCGGAGAGTCACAGACCTATTTGGGGGAAGGAGGTGCCATTGCGGGTGTGGGTTTGTGGTTTTGTCTCATGTTCTGAGAATAGTTAGAAAAGGCGGTTTGTTTGGTTTGGAGTGAACTGTTTCTAGTAAGTCGTTTGACAATGCAAGTGTTTCTATGTCTGTGTATCCCACTGTGTCCATGCTTGTAGACATTAGAAAAGAGAATGCATCAATGGATGTGTCCTGTCTCATAGAAAGCTTCCCAGCATTCATCCAGCACAATTTATGAATTGAATGCGGCTTGCCTTATTGATGGGCGATACCTGCTACCTTCCTAAGTTGCTGTTTTCTTCCTGAATTATGGCCAATCTCCAGAATAGGCTCATGGTTTTGTGTCCAAGATATGTACTACCTCCAAGCTCTGTGACATGGCCATGTACTGGATAGCTGAATGGAATGGCGAGCATCTCAGAAAACTCAGATATCAGTGTGACCAGTAAAGTCTCAGTGGAGAATCCCTGCTTTGGGCCATTTGCTTACCTATTGTTCTGTTGCCCTGAGAGTCAGGAAGGTCTTTGTCTCAGGCCAACCCTTTTTGAATCCTGAAGGAAAGATTTTTCAAATGGAAATGAATATGCTTTACCTTTGGCTCTTTCCTTAATTGATTTGGAAAGAGATGTGTGTGAATCAGCCTCTTGGCCCAGTGTGATTCTTTGACTTAGATTCTCAGTACCTGATGGATCTAAAGAAAGATCCCATGGGTGCATAAAATCCAAAATGGCAAAAAGAGCAGTCATTGTTGATGAAGTATTTTGCCTTCCTCTGTAAGGTTCCTGAATTCCATCAAGTGAGAATAGGGATCTTTTGGGTCAAATGAGTTCTTCAAATCTATTCAGAGGCTATCCAATAGGTGCTTGAGTTTTCTCATCTTTCCAATTCACATAAAGAATCTGTACCCGACACTCAGTAGGACTCAAATTGGAGAAGCAGAGCAGTATTAAGGGCAGGCCTATTTGATCACTCCTGGTACACAGGAAGGGTGTACAGGCCACTGGGAATTTAGGCAAATGAGGGGCAACAGAGCTTATTTTGGACACTGTCTTGGGCTACGCTAATGCTATCAAATGTCAATCCTATTGTTGACTTCATATTTGTTTTATCCTATGCTCATATATTCATCCTCAACCCTGTTGAAAATATCTAATCCCATCACTCACTTTATTCTTTTCCTGATTTCCTAATGTCTCTATTGATATCTGCTTTCCTACATATTTTGCCCTGTGCATCATTGTGACTGACTCTTCACTTGTGTTGACGTTTACATTGACTCTCTAACCAAAACCCTATTGCTAAAGAACTTTTGTTCCAAATCCTATACTCACTTTTCTTCCTAAACTTACTGACTATCTTTCTAATCCAACTGACTATAACTTTTTGAATGGATGTTCTCTTCTACATTCAATGATCCAAGTACAGTTCAGGTTTCTATTCAACCTGGTGAAGGAGTAGATTCTGCAGTTTGGCAATTGGGGACAGCACATTCTGGCAACAAGATTAGCAAAGAGTTCTCAAGATTTCAACAGTGTTTCGTTAAGTGTACAGAAAAACAGGAAGTGACAAGTACATATTTTATTAACCTTTCATTCCCCACTTCTTTTTCTGGCTACTTTTAATCATAAAAGTGATCTTTGTGGGGTGTCACATTCTATGTCTGCTAGTGGGGTATTACCATAATTTTAATTTGTCCAATTTGAGCTTGGAGAAAAGAAATTACATGGTTGAGGAAACAGGGTTTTATAGTTAGTAATACTATGAGGATTATTATTGGACCGGCCAGGGTTGATAAAAACGTAATTAACCAGGGGGACTGTGTAAAAAAAGACTCAAACTACCCTTTTTGTGCCTCTCTCTCTCGTTGTTGCTCTTCAAGGCATCTTTTTAATTTACTCATAGATTTTTTTACAATTCCAGTATTGTCGACATAAAAACAACATTCTTCCCTCAAAGAAGCACAAAGGCCCCCCTCTGTCATGAAAAGGAGGTCCAACCCTCGACTGTTCTGTAAAACAACTTCAGAGAGAGAGGTTAAAGATTCCTGCAAAGCTGTGATGGAGGTTTCTAAAATCTTTAAGTTTTGATCTATTGCTGCTTCTAATTGGGTCACTTGTTGTGTCCCATGGACCAGAGCAGTGGTTCTTGTGCCCAACCCTGCAGCAACTCCTATTCGTAATAGAATGGCTAAGGTGAGGGACATATGTTCCCAGTGGAACCGGGTTGTATGTCCCCCTCTTTGATCTTCAGATGAACCTGCGTCATGATAGAGCACTCTGGGAAACATCTGCACCATTTCACAATTAATCACATCTGTTGACCATTTCATGAAAACATAAACAATGTTTAAGTATATAGAATTATACTGTTGTAGGGATGGACAAGGCAAGGCACCTAAGATAGCACCAAAGACACGGAAACAGTCTTTTTTGGTTTCAACCAGATTCAGAGGGCATTGCTTCTGTTGTAATCAATTAATCCCCTGAAACCCAAGTTACGTAGTTTCAGAATTTTGTACCCAACACGTAAGGGAAGGGGCTCAGAAGTTCACAGTCTACAGAAGTTCACAAAAAGCAGTTTTTGTTTCTCTTTTTTCCTCAGTTTGGGCAAGTTAACTTTTCAAGGAAACCTGGGTGGGGGTGTCTTCCCTTTCTTTTTTTCCCCCTTCCAGCTGTTTCCATACAGCCCAGTTTGTAACTTCTTTATCTTAGAAATGTAGCCATCTCTGGGAAGCCCCAGCTCAAGGCCAGAGGACTTTTTTCCAAATATTTTGTGAAAAACTAGTAAGGGTGTGTCTAGATCAGGAGTGCTGAATTTTTTAGCCAGTTGCCAAGGAGACCAGGGCAACACAAAAATAGGAAGTTTATCTACAGTGAACTCTTTTATAGGGACTCTTTTGCTGAAAGTCCTAAATCAGCCATGGTGAAGACTTCTGGAGAAGGTCAGTTAAGACTTTTCTGTGGGCCTGGTACAGAGGGGGACAATTTGGAAGGCAGGGATAAGAGCAGCTCTGTGGATCTGAGAATGAGGAAGGAGAGATGTAAAAGAATATTGGGAGAGGGCTTTGGGATCTTAATAGCAACAAAAACTTGAGCAGTAGAACAGATAGAACAGAGGGGGAGACGGGAGTGAGATTCCAAAAAGCCTGTGAGGGACTTTAAATTCTTAGTAACCTGTTTTTAGTGATGACAAAGCAACATTAAAGGCCATTTTCATTACATCTTGTATTAGGGTCTGAGGATTCTTCTCAGCGGGTTTGAGCTTTGCATTAGGTGGTAAGAGGACTGGGTGGGACCCGGTGCGGGCACTGACAGGAGAGGAGAGGAGTGAGTGAATGGAGTGGTACCTCAGTACCTGCAACCTCAGCAAGGGAGCAATGGTCTGAGAACCAGTCGAGATTTGGGTTTTTGATCTAGATATTGGAGGGGAGAAATCAAGTTGCTGAGGTGGGAGTGACAGCAGAGAGTCTAGAGCACAAGGCTGAGGGTGAGCATCTATTGGAGAAGCATAGTTCAGGATGTGAGCAAAGGAGAGAGAAGGCCTCCACTTAGCGGAATCTCCTTTTACCCTTTTGAGCACTTGCAGAAGTTAAAAAGGTCACACAGAATTTGAGGATCTAGAGACCCCTCTGGGGGCCATCGGTTTTGGTTATCTAATTCGTAATATGGCCAATGCTGTGTACAGAATTTGATGAGGAGTTTTGGTTCCATCTGACAGTCCCTGTATGCTCACATCCCCATGACTTACAATAGAAGTCTGCTCTCCCCCCCCACAGCCGTGACTGTTTGTGGCTTTGATAGTCTGCCGGGCAAACATAGTAATCTAGGCTAGCCAACCTGCATCTGGCTCACGTGTCCCTACATCTATAATGTTTGTTTCCATTATCTATGGTACGGAAAGGATTTAATGGAATTTTAGTGGGATCCTGTTAATCAGGGATATCCCAATAGGAAAGACCTATAGCCAGCTGACAAATGACTGGGTGGAGAGATGGCCACCAGGTTCGTAAGCTGGCTGTATTCAAGATAGGCCATACTTCGTGTCCAGTAGGATTTGTGATCAGCCATCGCAGCTTAAGGGGCTGATGAGGGTTAAGACTACTGGTCGTCAAGGGGAGAATAAATATCTTCCAGGATCTTCTTTACAACCATTTGCAATGTTTCTTTTTTCTTCTTTTTTATTTCTTTTTTTTGTGTGTGTGTGGGGAAGGCTTCAATACATCCTGAAAATGTATGTTCAAAGACTAGGAGTTATTTAAGTCCATACCTTACTGGCTTAATTTCAGTAAAGTCCACTTCCCAGAAATGTCCTCGTCTGGTTCCTCATAGGTGCTTTCCTGCAGGAAGCTTGGAAGTGTAAGCTTTAACCAATTAATGGACCTTACAGGCTTTTGTTACCCATTCAGTTATTTCCTTTTGCTGTGAGTAGGTTAGTGGAAAACTGTGTTCTTGATCCTTCACGAATGAATGCAGTTTCTTTGAACAAAGGTGAGTGAGTTGATGAACATTTGCTACTGACATAGTTAGAGCCATGATTATAGGAGTAGTTACTGAAGCATTAAAAAATTCCACTTGGGGGCCTTCAGGGTTAAAAGTTATTTTGGCCCAGAGCTTGGTGAGCAGAACTCTGACTATCAATGTGGCCAGGGATTACTAGGAAGGAGTGATGGATTTTTCCTTTTCCCTGGTCCATGGTCCTCGTAGTTGTCAAAGCCCGATATTTACTTCTGTTAGACTCTTGAATTAGAGACCTTTTATTCGGTAGAGGGCCCAATGGGCCTTACGGGCTGAGTATATTCCCCCTGCATCTACTTCAAAGTTTATTGTGTTCCCCTCCACTTCAAAAGTTACCTTGAGGTCAGGGAGAGGATCTGAGCCCGGACTTTTTTAGTATTACTCCAGAGTCAGAATATCTGGCTGGCATGGCTGTCTCTTTCTAGGGCACTCTTTGGCCCAGTGTCCTTTTTCTTTAGAGTAGGCACATTGATCTGAGGCCAGGGGTGGCCTCTAGTGTGTGCCCAGGTATCCCTTCCTGTCTCTCTGTTTCTTAGTTTCTGGCCTATTTGTTGTTGTGACCAGGACCTTAGTCAATGCCTTTGTCTGTCTTTTGTTTCTTTTATCCTCACTCAGCTCCCTTCTCTTCCTCAGTTTCTTTCTTAAAGTATACCTTCTCGGGTTCTCTGACTAAATCCCTCAAAGTCATATCTTGTAATCCATCTAAGCATTGTAACTTTCTTTTAATATCCAGGGCAGCTTTCCCAATAAAGGCCATTGTGACAGATGCCTTTTGATCCTCTGCCTGAGGATCGAAAGGAGTATGTCTCTTATATACCTACATAATTATCTCTAGGAACATAGAGGGAGATTCATCAGGCCCTTAAATAATCTCTCTTACCTTGGCCAAATTAGTTGGTCACCTAGCGGCCACTAAGATACCCACTATTAGAGCCCGGCGATAAGTGGACAGATGCTCCCTACCTTCAAAGGTGTTGGGGTCCCAGTTGGGTCGTTTCAAGAGAAAGCCGGCTTTGAATATATTGGGAAGTTTTGTCGGTCACGCATTTGGTCCGAGGATACTTTTTTCTAGCATCCAGGAGGATTCTCTTTTGTTCCTCTGTCATGAAGAGAGTCCCTAGGAGTTGTTGGCAGTCATCTCAAGTAGGTTGGTGTGAAAACATCAATGACTTCACCAGACCTGAGAGCCAGGTTGGGTCCTCGGTAAAAGGAGGATTGTTATTTTTCCATTTATATAGGTCTGAAGAGGAGAAGGCCAATACTGGTAGGCTTGCATTTTTTCCCTATGGCCATCGTCA
Source organism: Callospermophilus lateralis (assembly GCF_048772815.1). Taxonomy (NCBI): domain Eukaryota; kingdom Metazoa; phylum Chordata; class Mammalia; order Rodentia; family Sciuridae; genus Callospermophilus; species Callospermophilus lateralis. Next base: position 527,834 of record NW_027510929.1, read on the forward strand.
ATCATTGGTCCTTAGGGATGGAGGGAAGCAACACGGGAGTTCCAGGGTTTTCAATCATTTGCCACCAGCGAGTTCCTTTAGCACTCCAGCTTCCTCCAGGGGAGGAGGGGCTGTGTGTGACGCAGGGGTGTTATCTGGAGGGCCCTGGGCTGGCTTAGCTTCCTCCAATTGCGGAGAGGCTGAGTCAGCAGCTGGAGAATCACTTAGAGGGTGTTGGGGGTTGTGGGACAAGGGTAGAAGATAAGGAGGGGAACGAGAGTCCAGTAGAGTCAAATCTTGTGACTCAGGGAGAACAGAGGGTGGAGGAGGAGGAGGAGCAGAGGGGTTGAGAGATCGTGGGGGAAGTAGTAGGAACGGGGACACAGCAAGGAAAGGCTTCACCCACGGAGGAGGAGATTTGCAGAGGTCCTGCCAAGTTAAGGTATATTCCTGTTTATCAGTATGGCTATGTGGCCCTGGCTGTAAGACAATATCTCTGTCTTTTTAAATTAGTGGGAAGTAGAAAGATCCTTCTAGGGGCCATCCGAATCCAAAGGTGGGCCATTCTGTGGCACACAGAGTCTGCCAGGTCCAGCGTTTTACTGAAAAAGAAACATTCTGAGCCCTTAAGCGGACTTTGGTCCATAGATCAAGGGTCAGGGACAGAGGCATTGAAGTGATCTGTCCCATAATGAAAGATACACAAACAGTAAAAGCAACGACACAGACACAGACAAGAGAAAACAATAAAGACAGGCAATGGACGTCCAACACTGAGACCAAGACTGAGCAGGTGGCAAAACCCGATGGGCTGGCAATACCGAATCTGAAACAAAGTATCACTGAGTCGAGGAGACTATTATTCCTCGATTCCCGAGTCCTCTGTGGCGTCCCCCAGGGACTTGGCTTGTGGCTCTGTGACACGTCTGCCAGCCACCATCAAAGAGAGCTCACACACTTCATCGACAGCCATTTTGCCAAGCCCTAACCTGAAACCTGAAACCAGAAAGTGGTGCCTTACTTACCCTGAGAGTAGCCCATTGGGGTCTCTCGTTCACCACTGCTGGATTTCGGTGGAACCTCCATATATAAATATCGGAAGAGCATTGGGGGAAGAGACCACCAAGAGACTCTCTCATGCAAAAACAAAGGGTTTATTGGGGGTCCAGCATGCTGGGGCTCAGAGCTCATTTGAATAGAGCAGAGAACCCTGAGAACAGCTTAAGCAGAGCTTATATACTTTCCTTGAAGAGGGCAGGGAGGAAAGTTTATTGATGGGCCTGGGCGGGTGAGCAGTTTGAGTGCAACTGGGTGAGGGAGTACATTCTGAAGTTTGGCAGTTGGGGACAGCACATTCTGGGAAAAAGATTAGAAATCACTTCTCAAGATTTCAACAGTGTTTTATTAAGCATACAGAAAAACAGAAAGTGACAAGAATCTATTTTATTAACATTTCACTACCAACTATACTTTGCCAGATTTCCTAAAGTCTCTATTGATATCTGCATTCCTACATATTTTCCCCAGTTCATCATTGTGATTAATTCTTCACATGTGCTGACATTTACATTCACTCAATACCCGAAACCCTATAGCTAAAGAACTTTTGGTCCAAATCCTATACTCACTCTCCTTTATAAACATACCGACTATCTTCCTAATACTACTGACTATCCATTTTGACTGGAAGTTCTCTTTGAAAATCAATCATCCAAGTTATAAGGTCCTATGCTTAATACCCAATCAAGGGCCCAATGCCCTTCTGGGCTTCAAATCTTACCTAGATTTTTGTTTTCAGATTCATATATTTTACCTATATATTTTTGAAAATATCGCAGGTTCCCAATACCATTATTCATCTAGCAGAATGATTTCTATTCCAAATCAAACCTGTTATTAACCGTAACCATACACTGTCCCCTCAATCTAACTTTAGAGAAGAGCAAGGACAGAGTTGGTCTTAAAATACAGGAATTTAGGGGATCTTCCAACTGCTGAGAAACTCAAAGGTCTATGCGCAAATGATCCCTAGAGAAGTTGTAGGCACCTATGAAGGAACTGAGAGAGCAAAAGTCATCTTTCATTGCAAACAACCTGGTCAGCATGAAGGGATGTGTCTGAATCAGCCTCTCTCTTCTTTATGTAGAGAAGAAGGACCAAACGAGGCCTCTGTGGAGAGCTGTTCCCGGTTACCAATGTTTGATATACCATTCTAACTTGTGAAAGTGTCAAAGGAATTAGGGACAGCCTCCATTTCATGGGACCTTTGGAAGCAAATGTTAGGACAACGTGCTTGCCAAGGCATTGACCTCATTCAGTTCCTGAAGGAAGTGACCTCACCTCACATTCTTGGTGATGGAACTCTCTGAACGTGGGATCCAGGCATCCAGGCACACAAATCTAGTCCCAGGCCCAGTCCCAGTGGTCTCACTTCTTTTGATTTACCAAAGACAGAGTCAGTCTTTCTTGGTATCTACTGATGTGAGGATGGCCAAATGCCAGGAAAGCTCTGAAGAGTGGCCTTTCCTGAGTAAGCAGGAAGTGGCTCACCGTTGTCTCCTGACAACTTCACAGAGTTGGCCAAGGAAACCAGATCTGAGACAGAACAGGCCATTTGATGGGAACATAGTACGGCCCACCAGTCAGAGGTCACACCCGATAGTCAGAGACCTACTTTGGGAAAGGAGGTGAATTTGTGGGTGTGAGTGTGTGTTTGTGATTTTGTCTCATGTTCTGAGAATAGGTAGGAAAGGCAGTTTGTTTGGTGTGGAGTGGACGATTTCTAACAAGTGATTTGACAAGGCGAGTGTTTTTATGTCTGTGTATCCCACTGTGTCCATGGTTGTAGACATTAGAAAAGAGAATGCATCAAAGGATGTGTCCAGGCTAGTAGAAAGCTTACCAGAATTCTTTCTGCCCAATGTATGAAAGGAATGCGGCTTGCCTTATGGATGGGTAACACCTGCTATCTTCCTAAGTTCCTGTTTTCTTCCTGAATTCTGGCCACTCTCCAGAATAGGCTCATGATTTTGTGACCAAGTTATGTACCACCTCCAAGCTCTGTGACATGGCCATGTACTGGATAGCTGAAGGGAATGGCGAGCGTCTCAGAAAATTCAGATATCAGTGTGACCAGGAAAGTCTCAGTGGAGAAACACTGCTTTGGGCCGTTTGCTAACCTAATGTTCTGTTGCCCTGAATGTCAGGAAGGTCTTTGCCTCATGCCACCCCTTTGTGAAGCCTGAAGAAAACAGTTTTCAAATGGAAATGAATATGGATCACCTGTGGCTCTTTGCTTAATTGCTTTGAAAAGGGATGTGTCTGAATCAGCCTCTTGGCCCTGTGTGAGGTTGTGGCTTAGATACTTAGCACGTGGTGGATGTAAAGAAAGATCCCATGTGTGCATCCAAAACCAAAATGGCCAAAAATCAGTCCTTGTGGATGAAGTCTGTCGCCTTCCTCTTTAAAGTTCTTGAACTCCATCAAGTGAGAATAGGGATCCTTTGGGTCAAATTGGTTCTTCAAAGACCTGCAGAGGAGCTTGTGTTTTCTCATGACTGCAAATCACATAAAAATATATACCTGACACTCAGTTTTCCACAAATTGGAGAAGCATAGAAGTATTAACGTCTAGCATATTTGATCACTCCTGTTTCACATGAAGGGTGTCCAGACCACCCTGAATTTACGCCAATGAGGGGCAAGGGAGTTATTTTGGACACTCTCTTGGACTCCGCCGCTCATGGAAACCTTCAGCCAGAGGTTGTGATTAGTGTCTATATGGAAGAAGATGAGGGCCATATGGGAGGGTTTTGGTTTTAATTTTGGTCATTTGTGTCCGGTTGGAAGACATGACTGGGACCACCTGGGCTTGAACTCTGGTGTGATTCCCCTTAGAGACTGAATTCAGAGAAGTATTGCCATGAATTTTGTTGGGATTTTAGGAGTCCACCCATGAGAATCACCCTTGAAAACTGAGATCTAGGCCCAGGGTGGCTTTCCACAGAGCCCTGGGTATCTCAGCCAGAAGATCACATGATTTAATTCTGAAAGACTTGCCAGCCATTGTTGAGAGTCACAACACCCATGGACGTCACATTGTAGACCTCAATAGGCCTGGCTTCATGTGACATTTTGGCCACTCTTTGGGAAGCCTTGCCTGTGAGAGTTCTACAGAGCATTCATTGAAATGAGCTTCCTCACCATTTAAAGGTTCCTGAATGAATTGAAACCCACAGTGCCTGCAACGTCATCCTTGAAAAATGCCTAGATAAATACCATGAAATTTTTGAAATTCCCATGACCAGGTGGCACTGGAGAAACTTTGGATGTCCTGTTGCTGATCGTAATTATGCAAGACAGTGCCTTGATTGAGTGGGTTTCATGAAAATGGTGTAGAACAGAGATGCCAGTATGTTGGAACCTGCTGAGTAGTGGGCCTAGAGCAGTGGTAGGCAGGTGTGTGATAAAAAATTTGTGGTGGGGCCATGTGGATCTGCCATTGGATCCCAAATGGCTTGTGACTTACATGGTGCAGCCAGCAAACCCTTCCATGTAAAGGCTTCTGGTTATATGGAGATGTTTCCGGGCAATGTTTAGAATCAGGTTACTATGGACATGGGGCCAAGCTATGTGGGATAGAAGCCTGGTTGGTGCATTCTCCTGCAGACCCTGACCAACCACACATGAAAGAATTGCCTCCAGAACTGTGTCCCAGTTGAACTTCTTTTATTTCATGAAGCAAATGCCAAAGTCCCAGTGCAGCAGCAAGAAACACCACGAAAAGTGGAGGATGACCAAATGGCTTCCCAGTCCACATGGGAATACCCTTAGCCCCCAGTGGCCACAGTTTACTTACAAAGAGAGAATTCAGCACTGCTGCCTCATGTTCATTGGAAAATAAGAAACCATGTCCTCCAGGTCACATAGATGCAGACACAGCTTTGATAGTCTCACTAAAAAGAAGCTAAAGCTCCTGACAACAACATATATTTCAAGTGCCCAAACTCAGAGGCAGTTTCTCAAGAAGTATTTAGGCCAGCAGAGCTCCATGTTTATGGAGTGTTTACCCTGTCCCATACTAGGGAAACTCCTCTACCACTTCCAAGGTTGTAAACTCCTGAGCATATTATTCACAGATTTTATTACTCTTCTCCTCTAATTGTGTCTTACTTTGGGCGAAAAAAATGTCAAGGAATTGTTCTGGATGAGAGTGGGAAGATTTTGTTTAGCACATATTTGCATACACATTGGATTCATTTTTCTATTTTACATTTGAAATACTGAATCCTGACACTAACACATGCCCTGCTAGATTCTGAATACTAATCCTAATATAATGGAGAAAAATTACGGAAACAGAATAGAAATACAAGCAGTTCAGAGGAGGCATGTTGTATACTTGGACTTGCCTTTTGCATTATATAGGGTAGGAGTTATAAATCTAGTCAATTTTTTGTTGAAATAGTTTTCCATGTGCTTTTAAAGTTAACAAATATGTGAATTCCTGTCTCCCTTTCTCTGTATTCTATTGAGCACATGTATTTTTATATGCACATATAGAATCCTACCTGGTATCACACGTACATTCTTGTGAGTTACATGACTTGGCAGATACAAAGTGTGAGAAGAGATCACTCCTCTTAAACGCTGTTTGACCTGAAAATTCAACCTATGGGTGAGCTTCCTAGTTGAAAAAAGTTATACATAAATCCATATCCAGTAAAATGAATATTTTTGGATCTGTGGATGATTCATATTTCACGGTGTAATTCGATTGGCATATATATTGCTAATTTTTAAAATCTGTGTGTGGTTATATATATATATATATATATATATATATATATATATATATATTCTCTCCAGATATTTCAAAATATTTAATATATGTGTCTTATTATACACTCCCTAAATTCATTCATGATTATGTATGTGGATTTATAATCAACTTTTCACAAGATTATTCTCAGAAATATTCATTCACCTGATATACGTATTTTTTTCCTAGTATTGAAAACTAACTTCAGTGAATGGTGCATATAAATCCTAATATTTCTACAGTAACTGATCCATTTTCACATCAATGCAAGTAGATTCCTATGGGACATGATAAGTATTTTGAAGTTCATTTTTATTGAAAACTAGTACATTACTATTTCTTCAGTTTATGCACATTATTGAATATATATTTCATCCACAAGTTCACAAATTTATAGGCATTTATTTCACTTTCAATCACTTTCTGCTTCAGAAAACACGTGTTCCGCCATGTTTCAAACTGGTCTTTTCATGAGACTTCTTTCCAAACACATTATTTTTGATTTCCATAATCACTTTTGAAGCAAAACTCACTCACTCTTCATGATAAACCATAACCCTAGGATTACAATTAGACGTATAACTAGTTGTTATGAATGATTATATATCAATATATGATTTCTTATGTATTTTCAGATATCAATTCAATACATTATTTAAAGTGGAACCAGTTATATTATTTATTAACTGTATGGTCTATTCATGCATTATCTCTATATTCATAGACACAGGGTACACCTATTTTTACCCTCAATACTAATTTATACGTTTTCAAAATATTCCTCAAAAAATGGTGGAAGAATTACTCATGTCACCTGATCTATATATACATTTTATCACAGTAATATTCTGGACAAAAAAATCAAAGGTCACCCTTAAGGTTGTACCAGAGCCTAAATGGAAAGTGAGCATGGATTACTAAAACCTTCCATGTCCAGGTGGCCTAATGCTCTCAAATGTCAATCTTATTGGTGACTACATTTTTGTTTCTTTCTAAGATTATATATTCAACCTCAAGCCTGTTGAAAATGTCTAATCCTATCACTCACTTTATACTTTGCCTGATTTAGTAATGTCTCTATTTATATCTATTTTCCTACATATTTTCCCCTGTTCATCATTGTGACTGACTCTTCACTTGTGCTGACATTTACATTCACTGTCTACCTGAAACCCTATTGCTTAAGAACTTTTGGTCTAAATCCTATTCTCACTCTTCTTTGTAAACCTACTGACTATCTTTCTAATCCTACCGACAATCCCTTTTTGAGTGGGTGTTCTATTCGACATTCAATCATCCAAGGTACAAGCTCCTATGCCATTGTATATAGATTTATCTGAGACATTTTTGCAGAAAATAATTCAAAGCTAAGTGTGCCAATTAAGGGCCCAATGCCCTTCTGGACTTCATATCTTCCCTAGATTTCTGTTTTTATACTTATATTTCACCTATATATTCTTGTAAGTATCATAGTTTCCCAATACCATTATTCGTCATGCAGAAGGATTCCTAATCCCAAATTGAACATGTTACTAACCCAAACCATACACTGTTCTCTCAATCGAACTTTACAGAACAGCAGGGACAGGGTTGCTCTTAAAATACAGGAATGTAGGGCATGTTCCACCTGTTGAGAACATCAAAGGTCCGTGCAGAAATGATCCCTTGAGAAGATGTAGGCAGCTACGAAAGACCTGAGAGAGAAAAGTCATCTTCAATGGCAAACAACCTTGTCAGCATGAATGGATGTGTATGAATCAGCCTCTCTCTTCTTAATGTAGAGAAGATGGACCAAAACAGTCCTAGGTGGAGAGCTGTTCCCGGGTGCCCATGGTTTATATACCATTCTAACTTGTGAAAGTGTCACAGGAAGTAGGGGCAGCCTCCATCTCATGGGACTCTTGAAAGCAACTGTTAGGACAAAGTGGTTGTCAAGGCAATGACCTCATTCAGTTCCTGAAGAAGTGATCTACCTCACTTCCTTGGTGATGGAACTCTCTTAACTTGGGATCCAGGAAGCCAGGCACCCGGAGCCAGTCCAGTCCCAGACCCAGTAGGCTCACTTGTTTGAATTTACCAAGGAGAGTGTCAGTCTTTCTTGGTACCTACATATGTGAGGATGGCCAAATACCAGGAGAGCTCTGAATAGGGGCCTTTCCTGAGAAAGTAGGTAGTGGTTCACCGCAGGCTCCTGACAACTTCACAGAGTTGGCCAAGGAGACCAGATCTGAGATAGGACAGGCCATTTTGGGGGAACATAGTATGGCCCACCACTCAGAGGAAACTCCGGATAGTCACAGAGTTACATGGGGGAAGGAGGTGTCTTTGTGGGGTGGGTGTGATTTTGTGGTTTTGTCTCATGATCTGATAATAGGTAGGAAAGACGGTTTGTTTGATTTGGAGTGGTCTTCTTCTAGTAAGTCGTTGGACAAGGCAAGTGTTTCTATTTCTGTGTATCCCACTGTGTCCGTGGTTGTAGACATTAGAAAATAGAATGCAACAATTGATATGTCCTGTATAGTAGAAAGATTCCCGGCATTCATCCTGCCCAATTTATGAATGGACTGCAGCTTGCCTTATCCATGGGCAACACCTGCTACCTTCCTAAGTTCCTGTTTCTTCCAGAATTCTCACCACTCTCCAGAATAGTCTCATGGTTTTGTGTCCAAAATATGTACCACCTCCAAGCTCTGTGACATTGCCATGTCCTGGATGCTGAAGGGAATGGCGAGCATCTCAGAAAACTCAGATATCAGTGTGACCAAGAAAGTCTCAGTGGAGAAACCATGCTTTCGGCCTTTTGCTTATCAATTGTTCTGTTTCCCTGAATGTCAGGAAGGTCTTTGCCTCAGGCCACCCCTTTGTGAAGCCTGAAGAAAACAGTTTTCAAATGGAAATGAATGGGCATCACCTGTGGCTCTTTGCTTAATTGCTTTGGAAAGGGATGTGTCTGAATCAGCCTCTTGGCCCTGTGTGAGGTTGTGGCTTAGATTCTCAGCACCTGATGGATGTAAAGAGAGATCCCATGTGTGCATCCAAAACCAAAATGGCCAAAAGAGCAATTATTGTGAATGAAGTCTCTCGCATTCATTTGTAAGGTTCCTGACCACCATCAAGTGAAAATACGGATCCTTTGGTTCAAATGAGTTATGCACAGCCCTGCAGAGGCTAACCCATAGGTTTTTGGGTTTTCTCATGGCTCCAAATCATATAAAGAATCTATAACTGACAGTCAGTAGTCCTCAAATTGGAGATGCAGAGCAGTATTAACAGCTGGCCTATCTGATCACTCCTGGTTCACCGGATGGGTGTCCAGGCCACCTTGACTTTAGGCAAATGAGGGGCAAGGGAGCTTATTTTTGACACTGTCTTGGGCTGCACCCCTCATGAAAAACTCCAGCCAGAGGTTATGATAAGTGTCTATATGGAAGAAGATGAGGGCCATGTGGGAGTGTTTGGTTTTAATTGTGGTCATTTGTTTGGCGGTTGGAAGAGATAACTGGATCCACCTGGGCTTGAATTCTGGCATGATTCCTCTTAGAGACTGAGTTCTGGAATTTACCTCAAAGAAGTATTGCCATGAAATGTGTTGGGATTTTAGGAGGCCACGCATGAGATGCGCCCTTGAAAACTGAGATCGAGGGCCAGGGTGTCTTTCCACAGTGCAGTGAGAATCTCAGCCAGGATATCACATGATTTTATTTTGAAAGACTTGGCAGCCATAATTGAGAGTCTAAACACAAATGGAACTCATATTGTAGACCTCAATGATCCTGGCTTCATGTGACCTTTTGGCCACTTTTTGGGAAGCCTTGCCTGTGAGATTTCTCCAGAGATTTCATTTAAATGAGCTTCCTTACCACATAATGGTTCCTGCATTAATTGAAACGCACAGTGACTCCAACTTCATCCTTCAAAAATGGCTAAATAAATACTATCAAATTTCTGAAATTCCCATTACCAGGTGGCACTGGAGAACCTTTGGATATCCTGTTGCTGAACATGAGTGAAATAATTCCCCACGCAATGACACTTCACCGGGAGAATTCCAATTTTATTGCTAAAAGCTGTGTGCTTATATAGAACTAAGGGGGAGATGGTATGGCTTAGATAAATGGCAGCAACCCGTTTATTGACAAGTTCTTTCAAATATCAGCTCCAGAGCCCAGGAATTAGTTCTAATTGGGGCTAAGGTTCCCCACAAGCGAGATTTGAAATTGGCGCTGGCGGGAGAGTTCACAAGGGCGGGAACTTTTTGCACCACTGCAGAAATGAAGAAGGTAGGAAGAAGAAGTCCTTAGGCGCCATGTTGGGGTTTTTCTCTGCGGTATGGCTGCCATTTATTCTTTTCCCAACATTCCACCCTTTTTGTTTTCTTAGGAAGTGGGGCGTCGTTTGTCAGATCTGGCTGCTTCCTGCTGTGTGGGGCTGGTGTGGGGCCTAGAAAGAGAAGTGGAGGAATGCTCAGGGGGCAGGTATGGGGATATCATGGCAGCCAGAAATAAAACCCAGTGGCTATAGACAGCTATTTTCATAGGGGTGAAGTCAATGAATGTTCCCTGAAGCCAAAGATGTCGATGGCATGGAACCAGTCCTGGATGGAAGAGATTGTTGGTATCAGCCACTGGTCCTGTAACAGAGACTCAAGGAAATACTGGAAGCGTTGCCTGGACATGGTGTCGCCAGCACCTGAAGAAGATCAGAGCGAATAAAAACAGAATGAAGATAAAAATTAAAGCAAATGTCAATTTTCGGCAGAAGTTCCATGTGGGGGGACTGACATAGAAGAGGCCAAGGGCCATGAGAAAGCTTAGAAGGTGGTAAAGACTATGAATCCAGGATGGCAGATTAAGAGGTTCTCTGAGCTCGTTGTCTCCTGCTGTCTAATACCCGTTGCATTCCATCGTGCCTGGTAGTGAGCTTCATCACTGAGTGAACTGTTCTCTTGGAGATGTTGGGGATTCATCGGTCATCAGAGGCTGGTAGTGACTAAGCAAAAGCTGGTTGAAAGTTTGATTAGGAATTTTATGCAGTTGGGTTTGAAGGCACTTCATTATGCAGGGCAAGAGAGCACAAAAAAGGAGCATCCAAATAAGGGGACCCAAGATATGTAGTAAGTACATGGCAAGATAGGATTGGAAGAACCCCGTTATGGGATTGGAGGAGGTAGGTTTGAGCAATTGGGTCGATAATTCCTGCAAATTAAAAACATTTTTTTTTATTAGCCCAGATTCATTAACATAATAGCAAAATTCCTCTCTGAGGAATAGGCATGTAACCCCTTTTTCTGCAGTGAGAAGATCAATTGCCCTTTGGTTCTGTAAAGCCACTTGTGCCAATGAAGTAACCTGCCGCTGCAAGGAACCCAGAGACTCAGCCATGGTATTGAGTGTTTCCTGCAGTTTTTGTTGAAGGTCATTGGATCCCATAGAGCATGACCTATAGCTCCACCAGAGAGTCTGAGACCCGTCACTGAGGTTGTTAAAATGAGGCCTATCAGAACCGGCAGAAAAACTACCCTACGCGTGCGGGAAGGTAGGGCCAACTGTCAGAATTCGGTGGGAGTATACAAAGATAGCTGAGGAACTACAGTAACCAAGAAACAGGCGCCAGAGACATTGATGGTTGAGGTACTTAAAGAACCATTACACCAGAGGAAATGTCCAGGTTGCATAAACACAGGGCTCTATGGAGTGCTGTAGCTCAAGGAACAAATGGGTAAAGGATTCATTATTGGCAGGTGGAAACAGATGAAAGGAAATAATGTATTGGTGGAATAACTTTCCCACAGTGGGATACGTGTCACATGTAGGGGTTGTCCTTTTTAGAGAAATTGTAGGGTTTTGCTGGAATATTTCCTGCCGCTAATGGGACTGCTGCTAGAAGTGGACGACTAAGTGAAGCACAGAGAAAGCACTGAGAAGTAGGCACAGAAAGAGGGGTGGAGTTTAATAATCAAAAAGTTTGGTGTAGCAAATTGAGCCATGTGGGAGGGGGACCTGAGAGGGTTGAAGGCTCTGAATCCTTTTTGGATGAGCTATGGATATGATCTCGAAGTTTTGATTCTGAGTCCTTAATGTGTTCGACTACCTGGATGGTTGCCTTAGGTTGCATAATCAGGGTGCGGCCAATAGTCATCCACCCTGTGGGTCTGACTGAGGTTGTCCGAGCATTGACAGCAAACTCAACATAGCCCCATCGTTTGGCCTTGGGGTCAGGTTTATCTAAAGTATACCATCCATTGTTACTGGATGAAGAGCCTTTATGCCACTTTATGTAACTAGAAGTCCACCCTTCAGGGTAACCAAATGAGTGGTAAGAATAGCTACCACGTTCATCATGGAACATGCATGACCAATAGGGGCACCCATTATATATCTCAGGCCACCAATGACAATAGTCTTTTGTTTGATCAAAAAGGAAGCAAATGAAAGGCCAGTTCCAGCTACCAGGGACGAAGGTCCTTGAAGGTGACAATTTTAGGGAAATAGAGGTGCAGTTGTGGATGAAGCAAGTAGTTGCATCCACTGCGCAGACCTTCTGCATGCCATGTTCTGAGTATCGTTCCCGAAAAGTGAATAAATGCATGGTAGGTGAGGAGGGTAAAGACCAGTCCTGACAGAGCACAGAAAATAAGCAGAGCACAAAAAACAAGCAGTTAGAGAAGACTAGGGTGTTGGGAGAGCTCATTGTGCCTTCTTTAAGAGGAATTGGGCTGCAAGGAAAACCGTGTGAGCCACAACTAAAATGGGTGAGATGGGTGTGGAAAGCAGGAGTAAAGGGGAGGTTCAGTAGGTGATTCTTGGAGTTCCTCTGGGGTGGCCCTGTCTTCAGCAGGTGGGGCCTCCTGGTGATGTGGCTTCAACCTAGACATGTGAATCCAGGGAGTGAGACAGTTGTCTGGTAAGGAGAGTTTGGCGGCGGTAAGGGTAAAGAGAATGACAGGATAGGGGCCTTCCCATTTTGCGGCAAGAGTCCCTTTCTCCTCTGGGGTATTATAATAGACTAGACTAACAGGTGTTAAGGGAGGAGTGTTTGGAGAGGAGACTGGGTCCGGAAGAAGCCAGTCCTGATATTTCAAGAGTTCCGAGCGGAGATGGAGCAAGAGAGGCAAAGACAAATCTCGGGTGAGAGGTCCTTGTGAAATGACCAACCCAGGGGTTATAAGAGGTCTTCCATACATTATCTCAAAAGGAGACAGTAAAGATGGTTTCTTAGGGAGAGCTCTGATTCGAAGCAAAGCCAAGGGAAGGAGTTTGAAACAGTCTATGTTTAATTCCATTGTCAATTTGGTAAGGACTTCCTTTAGAGTACGATTTACCCTTTCCACTTTCCCTGAAGCCTGGGGGAAATATGGACAGTTGAAATGCCACTTGAAGGAGAGGGCTTGAGAGACCTTTTGTGTGATCCTAGAAGTAAACTCAGGGCCATTGTCATATTGTAGGGAAGTGGGCATACCAAACCTGGGGATGATGTCTGTCAGTAAGATTGAAGCTACAGTGGAAGCCTTTTTATTGGAAGTGGGAAATGCCTCAACCCAACCAGAGAAAGTGTCCACAAAGACAAGGAGGTATTTAGTGCGCCATACTGTGGGCATGTTGGTGAAGTCTACCTGCCAGTCAGCAGCGGGAATGTGTCCCCGGGCTTGGTGGAAAGGGAAAGGTTTGGGCCTTAAAGGAGTATGAGGGTTGGTCCGCTGACAGATCTGACAATTAGAGGCTATATTCTGTAGCATGGCTTGTCAGAGGGGGTGAGGGAAAAGAAACTCTGTAAAAAGAGGGTCAAAGACTGAGAATTGGAAAGGAATAGAGTATGAAGGAACTTGAAAAGATTCTTGTTCTTACTGAAAGACGTAGGGGCTTCAGATGAGCTGTCTAAAGTGGCCATTATATGTCCCCCATGGAGGCCATAATTGAAAGTGGTAGCAGCCATTCGTGCCGCCTGGTCAGCTTTGGCATTGCCCTCAGTGATAAGAAAGCCGTCCTTCTGATGGGACCTACAATGGACAACTCCCAACTGGGTGGGTAAGTGGCCTCTATTAGATTGGTTATAAAAGCTGAATTAGTGATCGCATTACCTTTGGTGGTAAGTAGGCCTCGCTACTTTCAAATATCAGCATGGGATAATAAGATATGGAAGACATATTTTGAATCAGTTTAGAGGGTGAGGGATTTGCCTTGTGCTAGAAGGAAGGCACGAGTGGATGCTATAAGTTCAGCCTACTTGTCTGTAGTTCCTGAAGGCAAAACTTTGGCCTCTATAATCTCAGTGGCTGAAAATACAGCGTATCCAGAGTAATGAGTTCCGTTCTCCCTAAAGGAACTGCTGTCAGTAAACCAGATAAGGTCAGGCTTGCTGAGTGGTCTCTCAGAAATGGAAGAATGACAGGGGAGGAAATCATCTAAGGTTTCCAAGCAATTATGAGTTGGTATGTGAGACATGGGAGTCATTGGGAGCAGTGAGGCAGGGTTCAGTGCAGAGCAGGGGAGGAAAATAATATTAGGGTTTTCCAGAAAGGAAGTGAGGGGCGACAGAAATCTGGATGTAGGGAGAGTTTGAAGGCCCTTTTAAGCTAAAAGATCCTTCAAGTGATGTGGGGAGTGGATAGTTCAAGGGGCCCCAAAAGTCAGATTAGAGGCTTCTTTGTGTAAAATTTGTCCAGTAGCCAGAGCTCTTAAGCAAGGGGCCCACCCACGGATGGTAGGGTCTATTTGCTTGGACAAATATGACACAGGTGCAAATGTACGCCCATAGTTTTGACCTAAGACCCCAAGTGCTTGCCCCCCTTTTTCATGGACATATAGATGAAATGTTCTTGAAAGATCTGGAAGGTGCAGGGCAGGTGCCTTTAAGAGGAGTTGCTGAAGCCTGCGGAAGTGGTAGATGGGAAAGGAGGCAAGAGATTCACTAGGGGGTCCCTTTACTAGGTCATACAGGGGTTTGGAGAGAAGAGAATAATTTGGGATCCAGGCCCTAAAATAACCTGCTAATCCTAGGAATGATAGTATTTTGGCTTTCGTATAGGGCACTGAAAGATCACAGAGGAGTTGCCTCCTATCCAGTGTTATTTCCTTTTTCCCGGGTGTAAGGCAAAAACCAAGATAGGTGACCGAAGACTGGGAAACCTGGGCCTTGTGGGGAGACTCCCTATATCCCTTGTCTTCTAGGAATTTATGAAGCTGAGCGGTGTGGGATTGAGAGTGTTCCAGAAAGACTACATAGAAGAAGGTCATAGACATATTGAAGTAGAGTAGAGTCAGGACAGGTCAGGTGAAAGGATGTGAGGTCCTGGGCAAGAAATTGGCCAAAGAGATGGGGGCTATCCCTGAATCCCTGTGGGAGGACAGTCCAGGTAAGCTGATGAGAATGGCGGGTGTGAGAGTCAGTCCATGAAAAAGCAAAGATATCCTGAGATTCTGAGAACAGGGGAATAGAAAAGAATGCATCTTTTAAATCTAGGACTGAGAAGTGAGTAGTAGTGGCATGGATCTGAGAGAGGAGGGTGTAAGGGTTGGGCACTAGCGGGTGGATGGGGTCCACAGAGGAGTTGACAAGGCGAAGTTCTTGAACCAGCCTGTAGGACACGTTAGGTTTCTTAACTGCCAGAATGGGTGTGTTGAAAGGAGAGTGTGTAGGCCTAAGATACCCCTTTCATAATAAATCCTGGATGATGGGTTCTAATCCAAGGAGAAATGCGGTTGTGAGTGGATATTGTGGTTGACTAACATATCTTGAAGGGTCCCGTAAGACAATATGAATAGAACTGCATTTAGCCATAAAGGGTGTAATTGTGTCCCAAACCTCAGGGTTAAATGGTTTAGATAGTCGTGGGAGAGTGCATGAAGGAGGTGTATCTGCCCCTAGGAATATCATGAGGAAATGAGAGGTAGGAGAGGTGTGGGTTGATAAGTGAATGGTGACTTTTAATAGTGAGAGTATGTCCCTTCCCAGAAAGGGAATGGGGCAATGGCTCATAACAAGAAAGGAGTGAGTGAAGGACAAAAGGGATCGCTGCATATAACATGATTGGGGGGGGTTTGAGGAAAAATCTTTTTACCTCCTACCCTGACAATAGGAGTTTTTGAGGGTGTGGTAGGACCCTAATACTCCCTCAAAATCGAAAAAGCGGCACCAGTATCCAAGAGGAAGTTAATGAAGCGTCCATCCACCAGGAAGGTGACCCTAGGCTCTTGATTCTTGATGGTAATAGTCTGGAGGGAAGGCCCAGGACTCCATCAATCCTCCTCTGCCAAGCCCAGGTGAGGCTGGGGTTGCTGGGCAGCAGACCAACCTTCCTTCTGGGTTGTTGGGCAGTCTGCCCCCCAGTGTCCACTTTGATGGCATTTTGCGCAGGGGTTGTAGGGTGTCCTCGGCGAAGAACAATTCCTGGTCCAATGTCCCTCCTTACCTCATTTGAAGCAAGCTCCAGGGGGGGTCATATTGGGACGGCATGGTGATGGCCTTCTCTGAATGAGCTGGGCCAACATTTGGAATTTGGCATTTTCAGCCCTCTGCCTACGGAATTCAATTTCATCCTCTCTACCATGAAAAACCTTGAAAGTGACAGCGAGGATTTTGGTCTGAGGAGTAGCAGGGCCCTGTTCAAACTTTTTAAGCTTGGCTTTAATGTAAGGGTAGCTTTGGGCCAGAATATATGTCATTAAGACATGACGGCCATCAGGGGTTTCTGGGTCGAGGTTTGTGTACTGCTGAAGGGACTTGGTTAGTCTATCCAGGAATTCTGAAGGTATTTCCTCCTTCCTTTGAATGACCTCCTGCATCTTTTGAAAGTTAACAGCCTTGCGGGTGGACTTTTTCAGTCCCGCCAAGAGGCAGGATGTAAAAAGGTCACTAGACTGTAAGCCCATAGGGGATCCTGCTCTGGGACAGCATGAGGGCCTGTGGGTGGTTATGATTGGTCCTATGATTTTCATCAGCATGGGCTTGGGCTAGCTCCCAGAACCATTGCCTTTCCTTGGGGAGAAGTTTATTGGCCAAGAGCATGTAGATGTCATGATGAGTGAGGCTATATGCTTGCAGTACCCATTGAAACTCCCGAATGTAAGTGGTGGGGTCAGTGGTGAAAGAGCCTAACTTCCTCTCTAGCTGAGTAATGTCCGACATGGAGAAGGGCACGTGGACTCTGATGACACCCTTGGGACCAGCTACCTCACGAAGGGGTGCGATTGTCTTGGGCGTGGGAAGGAGTCCCTTAGACCTGATAACAGGAGGACTGAAAGAGGCAGGCGGTGGACAGGAATGAGAGGGAGGGGAAGGGAATGTCTCTGTGGAAGAGGAGGAGGTGGAGCAGGCAGAAGAGTGGGGAAGGGAGGGGGATGAAATGGAAGGTTGAGGATCCGTGGAATCAGGCAGAGGAAGAGGAGGATTTTGCGGGAGAGAAGGGTCAGTTGGGGCTGGGGGATAAGGTGTGGGTTGATCTGCTGGGTCGAATGAGGAAGAATCTGCGAAGTCAGGAGTAGAACTAGGGGAAGAGAGGGGTTTGCAAGCAAGAAGGACCTGAGAGGGAGGGCAGGAGGAGCAGAGACAGGGTGCTGTGCAAGAAGGCTAAAACATTCAATACAGGGAATCTCACTCCACTTTTTCAGATGCTGGCAGTAATTAAAAAGGTCCAAGAGGAGGTTTGGATCTAAGGAGCCTTCTGGAGGCCAATGATTGCCATTATCCAGTGGATATGTAGGCCAATCTTGGGTACAGAATTTGATTAGAAGTTTGGGCTTGATGTCTGGTGTGAGGGAGAGTGTGGCCAGATTTTTTATTAAACTTTTGAGAGGTGAGGTTTCAGGTACAGATAAAGAGGTGTCCACAGTCACAGGGAGAGATGGAAGAGAGAGAGAGAGAGAGAGAGAGAGAGAGAGAGAGAATAAGTGTAAGCAAGAGAGACAAAGAGAAAACCCGGCCTGGAACGGACTCCGGGAAGCGCTCAGGGCGAATGGGGGTCAGGTGGGCATCCCCAAAATGACCAGCCATCATGAGGAAATACAGAGGGCACTACCTGATCGTCACCAGTGAAGTGCGATCTGTGAGACCCAATGGGTTCGGAGCCACGGGCAACCTGACATCAGGAAAGTTTTCGAACGCAGCAGAAGAAGTAAGTAATGAAAACAGAACTCCGGCTCCAGCAGAATGCAGTTCCAGGATGGGAGTTCAGTTTTCCCCGAGCAGAGAGGCAGCTTCAGCCAGACACAGCAGGCCCACAGGAAACAGCAACTCTAGCCAGCAGCGGCAGCAGCAGCAGAGGAGGAAAAACCACAGAGTCTCTCTTGTAAACTCAGAAGCCTCACACCCCAAAGGGAAACGGATCACCAGAGGGTCCACTGCAACCAGTAAAGGTCTTAGTGGGAGGAATTCCCTCCCCCCTACCAGGAGTCTAGAGTGTGACAGACGATCATGGTCACAAAGCCAGCGGTAGCCCGAAGGGAGTTGGCGAGCCGGGGTCAGGGGAGGCTTACATACAACAAATCAGTGGTGAGTGCAGGAAGCCTGCGTCTGAAAAGAGCAGACCAGGGCAGAGTGCCACGGTGGAGCAGTGGACGGGGCTCTTGTTGGAAAGAGCTCACCCATATCCTCACACGGGGCACCAGAATGAAAGAACTCCCCACGCAAAGGCACTTCACCGGGAGAATTCCAATTTTATTGCAAAAAGCTGTGTGCTTATATAGAACTAAGGAGGAGATTGGAGGGCTTAGATAAATGGCAGGCAATCCGTTTATTGGCAAGTTCTTTCAGATATCAGCTCCGGAGCCCAGGAATTAGTTCTTATTGGGGCTAAGATTCCCGGCCAGCAAGGTTTGAAATTGGCGCCAGCAGAAGAGTTCACACGGGCGGGAACATTTCGCACCACTGCAGAAAAGAAGAATGTAGGAAGAAGAAGTGCTTAGGCGCCATGTTGGTTTTTTTTTTTCTGGGGTATGGCTGCCGTTTATACTTTTCATAACAATGAGTATACCAGACAGTGCCTTGATTGACTGGTTTTTATGAAAATGGTGTTTAACAGAGATGCCAGAAAGTTGGATCCTGCTGATTAGTGGGCCAAGAGCAAAGGTGGGCATGTGTGTGATAAAACATCAGTGGTGGGACCATGTGGATATGCCATTGGCTTCCAAATGGCTTGTGACTGACATGGTGAAGCCAGCAGACCCTTATATGTAAAGGCATCTTGTTACATGGAGAGGATTCAGGACATTGTTCAGAATCAGGTTGCTATGTTCAAGAGGGCAAGCTATGTGGAATAGAAGCCTGGTTCTTTTATTCTCCTACAGACCCTGACCCACCACATGTGACAGAAATCCCTCACACACTGTGTCCCCGTTGAACTCCTTGTATTTCATGAAGCAAATACCAAACTTCCACTGCAGCACCAAGAAACACCACGAAAATAGAGGATGACCATATGGCTTCATAGTCCACACTAGAGATATTTAGCCCCAAGGGGCCACAGTTTACCTTCAAAGGGAGAATTCAGCACTGGTGTCTCATGTTCATTGGAAAATAAGAAACCATGTCCACCAGGTCACATAGATGCCCAGGTTTATGGTTTCACTAGAAAGGAAGCTAAAGCACGTGACAACAACATATATTTCAAGTGCCCAACCTCACAGGCAGTATCTCAAGAAGTCTCTAGGACAACAGACCTCCATGTTTTTGAAGTGCTTACCCTGTCCCTTACTTTTGGAAACTCCTCTAACACTTCCAAGGTTGTGAACTCCTGATCGCATTCCATTCCAGATATGTATTCATGGATTTTCTAACTCTTCTCCTCTAATTGTGTCTTACATGGGGTGAAGGTGTTGTCAAGGTATTGTTCTGGATGAGAGTGGGAAGATTTTTGTGTAGCACATATTTACATACACATTGGATTCATTTTCCAATTTTCCATTCGAAATACTGAATCCCTGTCAGTAACCCATACCCTAATAGACTCTGACTACTAATCCTAATATGATGGAGACAAATAACCCAAACATAATATTAATACAAGCAGTTCAGAGGAGGCATGGTGTATAGTTGGTCTTGCCTTTTGCATGATATAGTGTAGGAGTTATAAATCTTGTCAATTGTTTGTTGAAATAGTACTCCATGTGTTTTTAAAGTTAACACATATGTGAATTTCTGTCTCCTTTTTTCTGTAGCCAATTCAGCACATGTATTTTTATATGCACATAAAAAATCCTACCTGGTATCACACGTACATTTTTGTGAGGTGGCTAACTTAGCAGAAACAAAGTATGAGAAGAGATCACCCCTCCTAAACGCTTTTGGAACTGAAAATTCAAACTGTGAGTGAGATTTTTAGTTGAACAACATTATACATAAATCCATGTTCAGTAAAATTAATATTTTTGGATCGGTGGATGATATATATTTCACGATGAATTTTGATTGGCATATATATTGCTACTTTCTAATGTTTCTCTGTGAGATATATATATATATATATATATATATATATATATATATATATATATATATATATTGTCTAGATTTTTCCAAATATAAAATATATGTGTCCTATTATACACTCCCTAAATAATTCACTCATGCTCATGTATGTGGTTTTATAATCAAATTTTCATACGATTATTTTCAGAAATATTCATCCACCTGAAATACATATTTGTTTTCTAGTACTGAAAACTCACTTCACTGAATGGTGCAAACAAATCCTTATATTTCTACTGTAACTGACCCAATTTAACATCAATGCAAGTAGATTCCAAAGGGGCATGATGTGTATTTTGACGTTCATTTTTATTTAACACTGGTACATTACTATTTCTTCAGTTTTTGTACATCATAGTATATACATTTCATCCACAAGTTCACAAATTTAAAGACATTTGAAACACATTCAATCACTTCCTGCTTCAGTACACATGTATTCCTCCTTGCTTTTGACTGGTTATTTATTGAGACTTCTTTCCAAACACATTATTTTCGATTTCCATAATCAATTTTGAAGCAATACTCACACACACTTTATGATAAACCACAACCCTAATATTACCATTAGATGTATAACTGGTTGGAATGAATGTATGTATGTCAATATGACATTTCCTGTGTATTTTCAGATATCAATTTATTCCAATTTCTAAAGTTGGAATCAGTTATATTATATATTCACACATGGTACACATATTTGTGCCCCCAATACTAATTTATATCTCTTCTAAATATTGCTCCCAGAAATGGTGCAAGAAAGACTCATGTCACCTGATCTACATATATATTCTGTCAACAAAATGCAAAGTCACACTTACAATTGTACCAAAGCCTAAATGGAATGTGAGTATGGATTATGAAAATCACCCATGTCCAGGTTGCCTAATGCTCTCAAATGTCAATCCTATTGGTGACTACATATTTGTTTCTTCCTAAGATTATGTATTCAACCTCAAGCCTGTTGAAAATGTCTAATCCTATCAATCACTTCATCCTTTGCCTGATTTCCTAATGTCCCTAATGATATCTGCTTTCCTACATATTTTCCCCAGTTCATCATTGTGACTGACTCTTCACATGTGCTGACATTTACATTTTCTGTCTACCTGAAACCCTATTGCTAAAGAACTTTTTGTCCAAATCCTATACTCACTCTTTTTTTCTAATCCTACCAACTATCTTCCTAATCCTACCAACTATCCTTTTTTGACTGGATGTTCTCTTCGACATTCAATTATCCAAGGTACAAGGTCCTATGCCATAATGTATAGATTTATCTGAGACACATGTGCACAACATAATTCCGAGTGAAGTATCCCAATCAAGAATCCAATGCCCTTTTGGGCTTCAAATCTTACCTAGATTTGTGTTTTCATACATATATTTCACCTCTATATATACTTATAAATATTGCAGGTTCCCAATACCATTATTCATGCAGCAGAATGATTCCTAACCCAAATCAAACATGTTATTAACCCTAACCATACTTTGTTCCTCAATCTAACTTTACAGAAAAGCAAGGACAGAGTTGGTCTTATATAGAAATGTAAGAGATCTTCCACCTGCTGAGAACCTCAAAGGTCCATGCAGAAGTGAACCCTGGGGAAGATATAGAAAGCTATGAAGGACCTGAGAGAGCAAAAGTCATCTTTCATGACAAAAAAAAAAAAAAAACAGGTCAGGATGAAGGGGTGTGTCTGAAGCAGTCTATCTCTTCTTAATGTAGAGAAGATGGACCAAACCAGGCCTGTGTGGAGAGCTGTTCACGGGTGCCTATGTTTGATATACCATTCTTACTTGTGAAAGTGTCACAGGAAGTAGGGGCAGCCTCCATCTATTGGGACACTTGGAAGCAACTGTTAGGACAAAGAGGTTGCCAAGGCAGTGACCTCATTCAGTTCCTGAAGGAAGTGACCTATATCATTTTCTTGGTGATGGAACTCTCTGAACTTGGGATCCAGGATGCCAGGCACCCAGAGGCATTCCCAGTCACAGTCCCAGTGGCCACACATGTTTGGATTTACCAAGGACAGAATCGGTCTTTCTTGGTAACTACTGATGTGAGGATGGCCAAATTCCAGGAGAGCTCTGAAGAGGGGTCTTTCCTGAGAAAGCAGGTAGTGTTTCACTACTGAACTGAAACCCACAGTGCCTCCAACTTCATCCATGAAAAATGGCTAGATAAATACAATAAAATTTTTTAAATTCCCTTAACCAGGTGGCACTGGAGAACCTTTGGATGTCTTTTTCCTGGTCATGAGTGTACAAGAGAATGCCATGATTGACGGTATTTCATGAAAATGGTGTAGAACAAAGATGCCAGTAAGTTGGACCCTGCTGAGTAGTGGGCCTTTTGCAGTGGTGGGCAGGTGTGTGATAATACAGCTGTGGTGTGGCCAGGAGGATTTTCCATTGCCTTCAAAATGGCTTGTGACTGATATGGTGCAGCCAGCAGACCCTTCTTGTTATATGGAGAGGTTTCCGGGCAAAGTTCAGAGTCAGATTTCTATGGACAAAGGGGCAAGCTTTGTGAGATAGAAGCCTGGTTGTTGCATTCTCCTGCAGACCCTGACCCACCACAAGTGACAGAACTCCCTCTAATACTGGGTCCCAGTTGAACTCATTGTATTTCATGAAGCAAATACCAAACTACCAGTGCAGCAGCAAGAAACACCACGAAAAGTGGAGGATTACCAAATGGCTTCACAGTTCACACGGGGAGACACTTAGCACCAAGTGGCCACAGTTTACCTACAAATAGAATATTCAGCACTGCTGCCTCATGTTCATTAGAATACAAGAAACCATGTCCTCCAGGTCACGTAGATGCAGACCCAGCTTTTATGGTGTCACTAGAAAGGAAGCTAAATCTCCTTGCAACAACATATATTTCAAGTGCCCAAACTCAGAGGAAGTTTCTCAAGAAGTCTTTAGGCCGGCAGAGCTCCATGTTTTTGGAGTGTTTACCTGTTAGACCAGGACGCTAGAAAAGACCACTGACTCAAATTAAAATCAAATAAAATTAAGCTTATTATTTCCACCGGCCATGCTGCCTCTCCCTCCCAAAACGAAGGGAACAAGACAGCAACCCCAGCTTTCCTACAGCCCAGCTTTATAGCCCAGAAAGTTACACAAAAGGGGGGTTACAGATAACAGAACTCTGATAAACATCACACTAAAGGTAGTTTACAATTTTTTTGCTGTCCCTACATGAGAATTCATGAGGATCATTAGAGCCTCAGAGAGGGTTGTTGTCTTGCCAGAGAAGGCAAATATTTATGATGTGTCACTAAAGTTTCAGAGAGGGCTGCTATCTGGTCAGAGAGCCAGGCATGTGTGAGTTCAAGGCGCGGGCAGGCATTCCACGCAGGTTCAGAATTTGAAGTAATTTATGGTAAAGCCAAAATTATCTTTTCATGGCTTTGTGGCATGATGGCTCCCAATTTTAATAAAATATCAGGTTGGGTCTACAATTTCCCCCTTTTCTCTGTGTCCCTTTCAAATCTTTGAGAGATTATGGGAAGAGCACTGAGGAAATTTTAATCCCTCAGGTAAGAGTCTCCAAATTTTTAGAACTCACCCAAAACCGATCTCGCTGATTTTACCTGACTTAATTACTTATATTGATAGTCTATTTATCTTTCTCTCCATTGTTGTAAGAAGAGTGGCATCACTAATTTTTTCTTCTTCTGTCCTGAGACAGGGTGACGTAAGTGGGCTCGGCGTGAGGGACATGAGTTGCCTATTAGAAGTCAGTTGAGAGACATGAGTTGCCTTTTAGAAGTCAGTTCGTTTTGAAGTCAGGTTGGGGAAGAACAGGTTGTAAAGTCATCTGTGAATGGGTTCTTCTATGAGTGAAACAAAAACCATGAGTACTGGATAAATGTTGCAGCAGCTAGAACATGTCACTGTATAGACATTCCCTCACCAGTGTTTAATATCCCCAGTTATCAGGACTGTCAACTTAATATTTAACTTTAAGTGTTACAGTTGGCCCTCCCAATAAGACACAGTTTAATAATTTAATGTCATCTGATCTTGTAAAATCCTTTTACTAGTATGACCTCTGCGTCTAATAGAGAAACCTTTAATTCTGTTACTCAGGCCTGGATAATCGTACTAGCAAACACCAAGCCTACCTTTGTAGGTTAGGAATATCTGTAGGTCTTAAACTGAAAACTTCTGCCTGTGGCAGCTCTTCTTGATAGTCTCTTTTTATAAGTATTAGGCATTCCTGTGTGAGAATCCTTCTTTGTAGCCTCCAGTCTTACTTGTTTTGGGAGGATAAGATAAAGTGCATACCTTAAAATTTTATTATTATTATTATTATTATTATTATTATTATTATTATTATTTAATATGCCCAGGAGTGGCTGTATTTTGGTCTTAACTGTCTTTGCTAAGTGTTTAAGATGAAGCAGTCAAACTGACTTTTGTTTCCATCTATTGTTAACAGTCAGCTGACCTTTTATGGGAGTCAATTCTGGGGAAACTTGAGAAGAGATTCTCAGTTCTGCTAGTGCCATTTGCGCTAGGTGGGTCCAGGTCTTGCTTGACCATTTGTCTTCCCTCAGAAGCATCATAGATGTCTCCTTTCTATGATGACTCTCCTCTTTGTAACAAATGCACTGATTGGCTTTCTGTTCTCCAGTGGTCTCATTAATCTCCCTGATCAGGAGGTTATGTGGCTCAGAGTTGCAAAGCTCTTTAGAGAAGTCCCCTGTTCCCTGGATTCAGACTGACTCAGAGGGCAAGAGCCAAATATTGGTTTTCTTGGCCCTTTTCATTTAACATTAATTTTAAATCCTAATCTTAAACATCCAGCAAATAAATTTTAACAGCCTTATATTAAGAGTACTGGGCTTTAATGTCTATAACTTTATAATTACCTTTTTATTAATTGGGATCTGTATTATTCTGTCTGTATTGTAGTTGATGACTTATTATCTTGAATAAACCCATGTTGTGTTCTTATAGCAACGCATTTGTAAAACACTAACAGGGAATCTTTAGATCACTTATAAGAAAATTTCAAACTAAAATTAACAAAAGTAAAAATACTTAGTTCGTGTAATATCTTCCCTGAATTTTTTGGCTGAGTTATACATTATATCCCCTGTTTGAGATCCTAGGAATATTGACAATAAAAAAAAAACTTTTTAACATAACTTTAAAGAAATATTATCTGACCTACATGTTTCATAGTCATTCTCACATGTAGTAAGATGGGACACACAGCCTTATCTCAGGTAAGGCAGGGCTCTTTATAAATCTTAAGTATTTTAATTCTAAAGCTGATCTTTATTTTTAAATATCTTTTGACAAAGTTTACATAAATTGTTTGAGGTCACATGAACATTAGCTAACACCATATGATATCACATTTAAAACATGAATTAAAGAATTGCTGAAAGTTTTTAACCTTTACAAAGATTAGGCTCTAATTAACTTAAAAATACATTTAAATTGTTCCCCAATGTAAAAAGTAACATAAAAATTTACATATCTTATTGATAACAGGTAAATAAATCCACAATATATTTTTTACCACACAACTTCAGAACACCAGCTTGATATAATGCTCTTTTAAGGTTTCTACCTTACAGACTTGCATACCTGTAAGATATGAAAACATTAATAGCATAACAATTACATTTATGTTTCTACATTAATCAAGTTTGGCTTTTAAAGAAATGGCAGTACAGTGCTCTAAAATAACAGTTCTTATTTAATCAGTTGTTTAATTTTTATGGTTGCTTGCTCTAGAAAACATAAATCTTAATAAACTCAATGTTATGGGTAAACTTATGTTTTAAGAAATTTTTGCCTCATTAACACATGACTGATTTTTACAATCTTATACAGAGTTTACTAAAAAAAATACAGATCTTAGTAAATCAATCAGATATCTAACTAAAGTACTCATGAATGAGTAAACCCATATCAAATTTACTTTACTTATTTATCAAAAAGTTAGAGAAACGTATTGAACAGTGTAAACCATTTTTATGTTGAAGGAAAGGTACTAGAGCCAAGGCATATTAGACATTTTGTAGATGTTAATATTTTGTTAGATGTTTGAACACCTAGAAAACTTTGTAAGCTTAAATTTAAAGACATTTGTTTTTATCTCTTTATCCAATTTAAATTGAAACATTTAAATCACGTGAATTAAAGATCTTTGGATCCACTTTTTAAAATTTGTTTTTATGAGCGCTTTATTTTATGAGCACTCCTTATATATGTTAATTTATGTATCATATATATGATATACGGACATATGTATATATAGACATACAACACATAACAAAATTGTGCACACATAATAATAGTAAAGGCCTCGTAGCATTTCGCAGGTGAAATCTTTATTGCAATGTTTCAAGAAGTCCACAGTTGGTCAAAGATAGAACTGATCAGAAAAACATTAACCTAGGTCTGTATGCTCAAAATCATGAGGTCAAAAAACATAAAGTATCTCAGAAAAAAATAAGAGTCCTAGAAAAAATGACTTGCCAGTAATTAGAAAATACCATACAATTTACCTTTTTTTCCTTTAGATCTCAAATCAGTCTCCTACAAAGCTTGCAGGCTTCTTTCATTTGCATTTCAACATAAGTCATGGCTGAGGTCTGGAAGGAGCAGGAAAAAAACTGCTATTCTGAACAGACATCTCAGGACTAAGGCATTTTAACCATAATTTTCAGGTTCGGATGTTGAAAATTATGATACAAGTTTAAGATACAATTCACAAAATTTTATATCTTTACATCTTGTTTGGTCAACAGACACCATACTATGATTTACTATCCATGTCCAAATTAATGCACTGGTACACACAGTGACATTTTCCCAGGCTACCCAATTCAAAATTGGTGAAAAAAAAAGACTGTATGATTGGGAAGTTTCTTGCCAACTTGGAAGTAGAGTTCTTCAGTTATCCATTGTAAGTATTTAAGTTCTCTGGCATGAATTATCTGAAATCATAAACTAAACAATTACCTAAACCCGACTTTTAACTGCAAGATTGTGCAATGCTTCAAAAACCCATTCAGATACCAGATTGTTAAAATAAAACATCATCATTTCGACACACATTCAGCTAAGATCATTCCCAAAAAACAATTTATAATATCAACACATTATTGCACATGCCTAAAAGGGCCAGAAAGAAAGACACAATACAGACCAAAAGGAGGTCCAGACTATGGCTGTCAGAGAGAACCCTTTAAACCAGAGCAGATAAGAGAAAAATCTCATACACCAGTGGGACCATAGCTGTCCCCACAAGGGGACCAGATGTTTTCACAGAGGGGCAACCTAAAAATGTAAAATAAAGTGTCTCCATGGTGATTTTACTGCATTTAGTGTCACCTTTTTCTTTTTCTCTTTTTTTAACAAGACAGAGGTGGCATAATCCTTACAGTGCAGGGAAGGAAGGAGGTAATTCCCTGAATCAACAGGGCTTTGGCAGCTGCTGGGAGTCCCTCAGTTTCTCCTTTTACATACAGGATTAGCTCCTCTGATTCAGTTCCACACCAAGCATGCTCTATCTCCTAACATTTCAGTAGATAGGTCTCACAAAGTTCCGGGGCGGAGGGGGGGTACAAGATTTGTAACTTAAAGTTTGGTTCCTGACCTTGAATCCAATTAATACCAATTTAATAATGAGGACTGGGTTTTGAGAAAAAGAAAAAAGGAGGTTTATTGCTTGGCTAACAAAGGAGAAACACAGGGGACTCTGCCAAAGTTGTGACTCTCTTTATCTGGAGGGACAAGGGGTTTTAAAAGAGTTTCACTTGTTAACCTGGGAGATACTCTGTTCTTAGGTCCCCAGCAGGCATTTCCCTCTGCAATGGGTGTGCTCCAGGCAGCCAGCTAGGGGCTTCTATCATCCTGCTTCGCAAAGGGGGATAAAGTTCATTGCAGTTCCTTAAAACACAGTCCAAAGGGGTGTCAGGCTTACTCTCTTTATTTCTGATTTTCTTGTCCAATATACTTAAGTTTTTACCACCAAAATCACACAACAAAACGAACAAAAACAAACAAACAAAAAAACAAAAAATAGAACACAGAACACAAATAAACAGAAACCCGGTGGCTAAACACAGAAACAGGGGAACAGTGCAACATCTTGCTAAAGCTCCAGGGTAGAAGCGCGTGCGTGCTCATCGCCACCTCTCTACAGTTCCAGAGGAATTCCCTACAGAACAGAACAGAGGACAGAATGATTCTCGTTACTGTTCTGCACAGAAGTATATGTGAGCCTCCCCGTGCCACATCTCTGTCATCAGAAGAGATCTCCCTTAACTGGATATCAGATGTTATAAAGGAGCCACTTACCTATGGAGGCCTCCTCCATCAGGTGCTTGCTAATAGTTTTAGTGCAGAGGTTCACTGTAGTGCTCCCTGGACTAAAGGCTCTTTTCCAAATATAAAGAAGATGGACCAAATCAGGCCTTCGTGGAGAGCGGTTCCTTGGTGCCTATGGTTGATATACCATTCTAATTTGTGAAAGTGCCACAGAAAATAGGGTAAGCCTCCTTCTCATGGTACGCTTGAAAGCAACTGTTTGGATAAAGTGGTTGCCAAGGCAGAGACCTAATTCAGTTCCTGAAGGATGAGACCTCACCTCAATCCCTTGGTAATGGAACTCTCTGAACTTGGGATCCAGGAAGCCAGGCACACAGAGTCAGTCTCAGTCCCAGTCCCAGTGTCTCACTTGCTTCAATTTAGCAAGGACAGAGTCAGTCTTTCTTGGTACCTACTGATGTGAGGATGGCCAAATGCCAGGAGTTCTCTGAAGAGGGGCCTTTCCTGAAAAAGCAGGTAGTGGCTCACAGCTGGCTCCTGAACACTTCACAAAGTTGGACAAGGAGACCAGATCTGAGACAGGACACGCCATATTGGGGGAACATAGTATGGCCCAGCAGTCAGAGGATACTCTGGAGAGTGAGAGACCTACTTGGGGAAGGAGGTGCCTTTGTGGGTGTAGATGTGTGTTTGTGGTTTTGTCTCATGTTCTGAGAATAGGCAGGAAAGTCGGTTTGTTTGGTTTGGAGTGAACTGTTTCTAGTAAGTTGTTTCACAAGGCGAGTGTTTCTATGTCTGTGTATCCCACAGTGTCCGTGCTTGTAGACATTAGAAAAGAGAATGCATCAATGGATGTTTCCTGTCAAGTAGAAAGCTTCCCAGCATTCATCCTGCCCAATTTATGAATGCACTAGGGCTTGCCTTATCGATGGGCAACACCTGCTATTTTCCTAAGTTCATGTTTTCTTCCTGAAATCTAGCCACTCTCCAGAATAGGTTCATGCATTTGCATCCAGGATATGTACCACCTCCAACCACTGTGACATGGACATGTACTGGATAGCTGAAGAGAATGGCAAGCATCTCAGAAAAGTCAGATATCAGTGTGACCCGGAAAGTCTCAGTAGAGAAACCCTGCAAAGGGCCTTTTGATTACCTATTGTTCTGTTGCCCTGAATGTCAGGAAGTTCTTTGCCTCAGGCCACGCTTTTGTGAAGCCTGAAGAAAACAGTTTTCAAATGGAAATGAATGGGCATCACCTGTGGCTCTTTGCTTAAGTGCGTTGTAAAGGGATGTGTCTGAATCAGCCTCTTGGCCCTGTGTGAGCCTGTGGCTTAGATTATCAGCACCTGATGGGTCTAAAGAAAGATCCCATGTGTGGATCCATAATCAAAATGACCAAAAAATCAGTCATTGTTGATGAAGTCTCTCGCATTCCTCTGTAAGGTTCCTGACCTCCATCAAGTGAGAAAAGGGATCCATTGGGTCAATTGAGTTCTTCAAAGCCCTGCAGATGCTAGCCCATAGGTTCTTGGGTTTTCTTATGAATCCAATTCAAATAAAGACTCTAAACCCCACAGACAGTAGGCCTCAAATTGAAGAACAGAGCTGTATTAATGGCAGGCATATTTGATCACTCCTGGTTCACAGGAAGGGTGTCCAGGCCACTCTGACTTTTGGCAAATGAGGGGAAAGGGAGATTATTTGGGACACTGTCTTGTGCTGCGCCTCTCATGGAATCCTCCTGCCAGAAGTTATGATGAGTGTCTATTTGGAAGAAGATAAGTGCCATTTCGGAGTGTTTTGGTTTTAATTGTGGGCATTTGTGTGGCGGTTGGTAGAGATAATTGGGTCCACCTTGTCTTGAATTTTGGTGTGATTCCCCTTAGAGACTGTGTTTTGGAACTGACCTCTGAGAAGGTACAAGGTCCTGTGTCATTGTATATCCATAATTCTAGGACATCTCCACGGAATGTAATTCAAAGCTAAGTATACCAATCAAGGACCAAATGAACTTCTGGGCTTCAAATCTTACCTAGATTTCTGTTTTCATACTTATATTGAAAGGTTAATAAAATAGGTACTTGTCACGTCCTGTTTTTCTGTATGCTTAATAAAACACTGTTGAAATCTTGAGAACTGTTTGCTCTTCTTGTTCCCAGAATGTGCTGCCCCCAACTGCCAAACTGCAGAATGTACTCCATCAACCATTTGCACGCAAACCGCCCACTCGCCCTTAACCATCAATAAACTTCCCTTCCTGCCCTCTCCAAGGAAAATATATAAGCACTTCTTAAGCTGTTCTCAGGGCTCTCTGCTCTATTCAACTGATCTCTGAGCCCTTGCATGCCGAACTCCCAATAAACCCTTTGAGGTTGCATTAGACATTCTCTTGGTGGTCTCTTCCAGCGACGCTCACCCGACCTTTACTTCTGGTGGCCCCAGCGAGATCCGGCAGCTGCAGATGAAAGACCCCCAATGGGCTCCTCTGGGGGTAAATAAGGCCCCTCTTTCTGGTTTCAGGATTCAGGTTAGGGTTTGACAAAATGGCTATTGGTAAAGAGCGTGAGCTCTCTCCCACGGTGGCTGACACACATGTCACAGAGCCACAGGCCATGTTCCTGTGGGATGGACTCGGGAAATCGAAGAACCATAGTCTCCTCGACTCAGTGATATTTTCTTTCAGATTTGGAATTGGCAGCCCATCAGGATTTGCCCGCTACTCAGTCCTGGTCTCAGTATTGGACGTCCATTGTCTGTCTTTATTGTCTTGTCTTGTCTGTGTCGTGTGTCTTTGCTTTCACTGTCTGTGTATATTTCATTATGGGACAGAGCACTTCAATGCCTCTGTCCCTGACCCTTAATCACTGGACCAAAGTCTGCTTAAGGGCTCAGATTCTTTCTTTTTCATTAAAACACCAGACCTGGCAGATTCTGTGTCTCAGAATAACCCACCTTTGTAGTCGGATGGCCCCTAGAAAGATGTTTCTACTTCGCACTAATTTGAAAAGTCTGAGATATTGTCTTTCAGCCGGGGCCACATAGCCATCCAGATCAATAGCCATATATCTTAACTTGTCAGGACCTCTGCAAATCTCCTCCTCCATGGGTGAAGCCTTTCCTTGTCCCTGCACCCACTCCTACTCCTTCCCCTACGATTCTATCTCTCAAACTCTCTGCTCCTCAACCTCCACCCTCTGTTCTCCCTGAGTCTCAAGACTCTACTCGTCCTTATCCTCTGCCCTTGTCCCCCAACCCCCAAAACCCTGTAAGTAATTCCCCTGCTGCTTACTCAGCCTCTCCACCATTCGAGGAAGCCAGGATGGCCCAGCACCCTCCAGATGACTGTCGAATGGCACACACAGCCCCTCCTTCCCTAGAGGAAGCTGGCCCGGCTAAAAAAACTCAGAGAACTCACCAACGTTTTCACACCTGCCTACTTGGGATGACTGCCAACAACTCCTAGGGACTCTCTTCACGACAGAGGAATGAGAGGAAAAACCTCCTGGAAGCTAGAAAAAAATATCCTCGGACTTGATGGGCGACCAACACAACTTCCCAACATAATCAAAGCCGGCTTCCCCTTAAACCAACCCAACTGAGACCCCAACACCTTTGAAGATAGGGAGCATATGTCCAATTATTGCCAGGCTCTAATAGCGGGTATCCAAGGGGCCGCTAGGTGACCAACTAATTTGGCCATGGTAAGAGAAATTATTAAAAGGCCTGATGAATCTACCTCTATGTTTCTAGAGAGAATTATGGAGGCATATAAGAGATATACTCTTTTCGATCCTCAGGCAGCAGATCAAAAGGCATCTGTCATGATGGCCTTAATTGGGGAAGCTGCCATGGATATTAAAAAAAAAAAAGTTAAAAGAGAGATTTAGTCAGAGAAGCCAAAAAAATATACTATAAAAGAGAAACAGGGAAAAAGAAAGGGAGCAAAGGGATGATGAGAGAAGCAAAAGAAAGACTAAGGCATTGACTTAGATCCTGGTCACAACAAGAAAGAGGCCAGAAATTAAGACATAAGGTGACAGGAAGGGATACCTGGGCCCGTGCCCGAGGCCACCCCTGGCCTCAGATCAATGTGCCTACCGTAAAAAAAAAGGACACTGGGCCAAAGAGTGCCCTATAAAGAGACAGACACGCCAGCCAGCCATTCTGACTCTGGAGGATGACTAAGAAAGTTGGGGCTCAGATTCCTTCCCCTAGCTCAGGGTAACTTTTGAAGAGTAGGGGACCCCAGTAAACTTTGAAATGAATACAGGAGCAGTAT
The DNA here is from genome assembly GCF_048772815.1 of Callospermophilus lateralis. Taxonomy (NCBI): domain Eukaryota; kingdom Metazoa; phylum Chordata; class Mammalia; order Rodentia; family Sciuridae; genus Callospermophilus; species Callospermophilus lateralis. The sequence goes on from NW_027510929.1 coordinate 560,692, forward strand.
ACTCAGCCCTTAGGGCCCCATTGGGCCGTCTATCAAATAAAAGGTCTGTAGTTCAAAGGGCTAATGGCAGTAAATATTGGGCTTAGACTACTAAGAGGACCATGGACCTGGGGAAAGGAAAAATCCATCACTCCTTCCTAGTAATCCCAGAATGCCCGCACCCATTGATGGGCAGAGATCTGCTCACCAAGCTCTGGGCCAAAATAACTTTTAACCCTGAAAGCCCCCAAAAGAAATTTCTAAATCCTTCAGTAAAAACTCCTATAGTCACGGCTGTAACTATATTAGTAGAAGATAAACATCCACTCTTCACACCCCCCAAGACTGATCAAACAGGCAAGCTACCGCAGAAATGGATAACAGATAACCCAGATGCCTGGGCAAAAACTGCTGTGTTAGGCCTGGCCGTGAAACAACCTCCAATAACAGTGGAGTTAAAAACCTCAGCCTCCCCAATCAATGTCAAATAATATCTTCTAAGCATAAAAAGCTAAAGATGGGATAAGGCCCTATATTCAGAAATATCTGGCCTTAGGGGTCCTAAGGCCCTGTCAACTGGCCTGGAACACTCCCCTGTTATTAGAAGAAAAAGCCAGGAACCGGGGACTATCAACCTGTTAAAGACCAAAGAGAGATCAACAACAGAGTGCAGGACATTCACCCCACAGTACCTAATCTGTTCCAACTGCTTAGCACTCTGAACCCTGAGCAGAAATGGTATACTGTTCTGGACTTAAAACAAGCTTTCTTTTGCTTGCCTCTGCATAAAGATAGTCAGTTGCTGTTTGCTTTTGGGTGGGTAGACCCAGAAACCGGAAAGTATAGTCAACTAACTTGGACTAGACTCCCAGAGGGGTTCAAAAACTCCCCCACTCTCTTTGATGAAGCCCTCCACAGAGATCTCAACAATTTCAGAACTACACACCCCAAAGTCACCCAGCTTCAATACGTGGATCACCTGCTACTGGCATCCAACACCAAGGAAAACTGAACTGGGACCCAAGCACTATTATCGGAGCTTGCTCAACTCGGGTATAGAGCTTCTGCCAAAATTGCCCAATTTGCCAGCAAGAAGTAACCTTCCATGACTATTTCCTCAGGGGCGGTAAACGATGGCTCACTGAGCCCAGAAAACAAACCGTTGAGCAGATACCAACCCCATCTTACAGCAGACAACTAAGAGAGTTTCTTGGGATTGCTGGGTTTTGCAGGTTATGGATAAATGGGTTCGCGTCCTTAGCTGCTCCTTTATACCCGCTGTTAAAGGGAGATGCCCAATTCCAATGGACCCCTGAGTAACAGGAAGTTTTAGATAACATCTAAGGACACTGACACTGAACGCCTCAACTTTACTGAGCTCAGCATGCAATTACAGAAAGCCCTACACTAAGTTAAAAATGTACGTCAACTCACTCACCTTGGTTCAAAGAAACTGCAGGCACTCCTGTAGGATTAAGAACAGAGTTTTCCACTAACCAACACACAGCGAAAGAAAAAAACTGAACCGGTAACAAAAGCCTGTTGGGTCAGTCAATTGTTTAATGCTTACCCTTCCAAGTTTCTTAGAGGAAAGCACCTATGAGGAACCAGACCAGGAAAATTCTGGGAAGTGAACATTACTGAAATTAAGCCAGCAAGGTATGGACTTAAATATCTCCTAGTCTTTGTCGATACATTTTCAGGATGGATTGAAGCCTTACACACACACACACACACACACACAGGAAAAAAAAAAAAAAACAACGGCCCAAATGGTTCTCAAGAAGATCCTGGAAGATATTTTTCCAAGATATGGTCTGTTTAAGGTAATAGGGTCTGATAATGGACTTGTGTTCATGGCCCAGGTAAGTCACGTGTGGATTAATTGTAAGTTACATTATGCTTATATACCCCAGAGCTCAGGAGAGGTAGAAAAAATAAATAGAACCATTAAAGAGACCTTAACAAAATTAAGCTTAGAGACTGGCATAAAAGATTGGACTATGCTCCTGCCTTATGCACTGTTTCATGCGAGAAATACTCCCTCAGTTTCTCTGTGTAACCTCACCCCCTATGAAATTCTCTATGATGCCCATCATCCAGTAAGGGACCTAATCCCCAACTCTAAGGCCTAACAATCCCTTCCACACCCCTTGCTTGACAGACTTAAAGCCATTGAAAGAACTCAGTGATAACTGTGGAAACAGCTGGCCACTGCCTACCAACCTGGGGACGAGGGGATTCCACATCAATATCAAGTAAGAGACTTCGTCTACATAAGACAACATCAGGTGTCATTCCTAGAACCCCGCTGGAAAGGAACATACCAGGTGCTACTTATAACACCTACAGCGGTAAAAGTAGACAGAATCACTTTTTGGATCCATGCCTCTCATCTAAAGCCTTCGCTGTGTCCAGACTCTGGTTGGAAACTGGAAAAGACTGGTAACCATTTCAAATTTCGTATTCGCTATGTGGACAAGACTGTAGACTCTCAACTTGGCCACCAGTACTCCTAACCCTCATCAGCCTGTTCAGCAGTGAAGGCTGATCTCAAATCCTACTAGACAAGAAGTATGGTCTATCTCGCATACAGCCCCCTTAGGGACCTGGTGGCTATCTCTCCACCCAGACATTTTTCAGCTTGGTATACGTCTTTCCTATTGAGATAACCCTGATGAAGAGGATCCCACTAAAGTTTCATTAAATCCCTTCCATTCCATAGATAATTGAAACAAACATTATGGATGCACAGAAACGCGAGCCAGATTCAGGTTGGCTAGCCTAGATTATGATGTATGCCCGGCGGACTATCAAAGCCACAAACAGCCATGGCTGTGTGGGGGAAAAGCCAACTTCTTGTGTAACTCATGGGGATGTGAGCATACCGGGGCTGCCTGGTGGAACCCAAACTCCTCATCACATTCAGTACACAGCATTGGCCATATTACCAATTAGACAACCAAAAGCTATGGCCCCCAGAGGGTTCTCTAGATCCTCAAATTCTGCGTGACATTTTTAACTTCGGCAAGTGCTCAAAAGGGGAAAATTCCCCTATGTGGAATCCTTTTCCCTCCTTCACTCACATCCTGTACTATGCTTCTCCAATAGTTCCTCACCCTCAGTCTTCTGCTCCAGAGTCTCTGCTGTCACTCCCACCTCAGCAACGTGATTTCTCACCTCCAATTACTAGATCAAAAACCCAAACCTCTGCCAGTTCTCAGACCATTGCCCCCTTGCTGAGGTAGCAGGTACCGAGGTACCCCTCCACTCACTCACTCCTCTCTTTTTCTGTCTGTGCGTGCACTAGGTCCCACCAAGTCCTCTAAGAAGCTAAACCAAAGCTCAAACCAGCTGAGAAGAGCCCTCAGACCCCTATCCAAGATGTAATAAAAATGGCCTTTAAAGTTGCTTTGTCATCACTGAAAACAGGTTTCTAAAAATTTAAAGTCCCTCAGGGGTTTTTGGAATACTCACTCCCATCTTCACCTCTGCTCTACCTGTTCTACTGCTCAAGTTTTGTTCTAGGAAAATCCCAAACCCCTTTTCCATTATTCTTTTACATCTCATCTTCCTCATTCTCAGATCCACGGAGCTGCTCTCAGCCTCGCCTTCCCAGTCTTCCCCCTCTGTACCAGGTCCATAGATATGTCTTAAATAACCTTCTCCAGAAGTCTTCACCGAGGCTTACATTAGGTCTTTCAGCAAAAGAGTCCCTCTGAAAGAGTTCAATGTAGATAAACTTCCACTTTTCGTGTTGCCCTGTTCTACTTGGCCACTGGCTGGAAAAATCACCACCCCTAAGCTTGACACCGCCTTACTAGGTTTTCACAAAATATGTGAACAAAGCCTCTGGCCTTGAGCTGGGGCTTCACAGACATGACTACATTTCTAAGATAAAAAAGTTACCAACTGGGCTTCATGGTGACAGCTGGCAGGGAGAAAAAAAAGAGACAAAAAAGCTCTCCCTTTCCAAGGTGTCCTTGAAAAGTTAACTTGCCCAGAACAGAGGAACAAAAACAGAAACAAAAACTGATTTTTGTGAATTTCTACAGACTGTGAACTTCTGATCCACTTCCCTTACATATTGGGTACAAATTCTAAAACTACCAAAACTTGGGGTTCAGGGGATTAATTGATTACAACAGAAGCAATGCCCTCTAAATCCGGATGCTACCAAATAAGGCTGTTTTCCTGTGTTTGGTGCTATCTTAGGTCCCTTTCCTTGTCCATCCCTACAACAGTATAATTCTATACACTTTAACATTATTTATGTTTTCATAAAATGGTCAATATATGTGATTAATTATGTAATGATGCAGATGTTTTCCAGAGTTCTCTATCATGACGTAGGTTCATTTAAAGATCAAATAGGGGGGCATACAACCCGGTTCCAGCGGGAACCTGTATCCCTCACTTTAGCCATCCTATTAGAAATAATAGTTGCTTAAGGGGTGGGCTAGTCCATGAGACACAACAAAGACACAATTAGAAGCAGAAATAGGCCAAACCTTAAAGACATTAAAAACCGACATCACAGCTTTACAGGAATTTTAACCTCTCTCTTTCTGAAGTTGTTTTACAAAGCAGGCGAGTGTTGGACCTCCTCTTCATGAGAGAAAAGTGCCTTTTTGCTTGCATTGAGGGAAGAATGTTGTTTTTGTGCCGACAATACTGGAGTTGTAAAAGAATCTATGAATAAATTAAGAAAACGACTTGAAGAGCGTCAAAGAGAGACAGAGGCCACAAAAGGGAGGTTTGAGTCTTGGTTCACATAGTGACCTGATTAACTGCGCTTTTATCTGCCATGGCCGGTCCATTAAAATTCCTCATATTATTGCTAACTGTAGGACCCTGTTTGCTCAACCGTGTAGTTTTCTTTCTAAACCAAATCGAACCTGTTATTAATCCTAACCATACACTGTTCTCTCAATCTAATTTTACAGAAGAGCAGGGACAGAATTGGTATTAAAATACAGGAAAATAGAGGATCTTCCACCTGCTGAAAACCTCAAAGGTCCACGTAGAAATGATCCCTGGAGAAGATGTAGGCAAGTATGAAGGACCTGAGAGAGCAAAAGTCTTCCATGGCAAACAACCTGCTCAGGATGAAGGGATGTGTCTGAATCAGCCACTCTCTTCTTAATGTAGAGAAGATGGACCAAAGCAGGCATGTGTTGAGAGCTGCTCCTGCATGCCTATGGTTGACATACCTCTCTGACCTGTGAAAGTGTCACAGGAAGTAGGAGCAGCCTCCCTCTCATGGGAACCTTGGAAGCAACTGTTAGGACAAAGTTGTTGCCAAGGCAGTGACCTCATTCAGTTCCAAAATTAAGTGACTTCACCTAACTTCCTTGGTGATGGAACTCTCTGAACTTGGAATCCAGGAAGCCAGGCACCCAGAGCCAGTCCCAGTCCCAGTCCCAGTGGTCAAACTTATTTTGATTTACCAAGGACAGACTCAGTCTTTCTTGGGACCTACTGATGTAAGGATGGCCAAATGCAAGGAAAGCTATGAAGAGGGGCCTTTCCTGAGAAAGCACGCAGTGGCTCACCGCTGGCTCCTGACAACTTCACAGAGTTGGCCAAAAGACCAGATTTGAGACAGAACAGGCTATTTCCAGGGAACATAATAAGGCCCACCAGACAGAGGACACTCCGGATAGTCACAGACCTACTTGGGGGAAGGAGGTGCCTTTGTGGTGTGGGTGTGGGTTTGTGGTTTTGTCTCATGTTCTGAGAATAGGTATGAAAGGTGGTTTGTTTTGTTTGGAGTGAACTGTTTCTAGTAAGTCGTTTGACAAGGCGAGAATTTCTATGTCTGTGTATCCCACTGTGTCCCTGGTTGTAGACATTAGAAAACAGAATGCATCAATTAATATGTCCTGTCTAGTAGAAAGCTTCACAGCATTCATCCTGCCCTATTTATGAATGGACTGCAGCTTGCCTTATTGATGTGCAACACCTGCTATCTTCCTTAGTTTCTGTTTTATTCCTGAATTCTGGCCACTCTCCAGAATAGGTTCATGGTTTTCTGTTTAAGATATGTACAACCTCGAAGCTCTGTGACATGACCATGTCCTGTATAGCTGAAGGGAATGGTGAGCATCTCAGAAAACTCAGATATCAGTGTGACCAGGAAAGTCTTAGTGGAGAAACCCTGCTTGGGGCCTTTTGTTTACCTACTCTTCTGTTGCCCTGAATGTCAGGAAGGTCTTTTCCTCAGTCCACCACTTTGTGAAGCCTGAAGAAAACAGTTTTCAAATGGAAATGAATGGGCATTACCTGTGGCTCTTTGCTTAATTGCTTTGGAAAGGATGTGTCTGAATCAGCTTATTTACCCTGTGTGAGGCTGTGGCTTAGATTCTCAGGTCCTGATGGATCTAAAGAAAGATCCCATGTGTACATCCAAAACCAAAATGGCCAAAAGAGCAGTCCTTGTGGATGAAGTCTCTCGCCTTCCTCTGTAACTTTCCTGACCTCCATCAAGTCAGATTAGGGATCCTTTGGGTCAAATGAGTTCTTAAAAGCCTTGCAGAGTCTAGCCCATAGTTACTTGGGTTTTCTCAAGACTCCAATTCACATAAAGAATCCAAACCCCACAGTCATTTGGCTTCAAATTGAAGAAGCGGAGCAGTATTAACGGGAGGCCTATTTAATCTCTTCTGGTTCACAAGAAGGGTGTCCAGGCCACCCTGAATTTAGCCAAATTAGGTGCAAAAGAGCTTATTTTGGACACGGTCTTGGGCTATGCCCCTCATGGAAAACTCCAGCCATAGTGGAGTTTATTGTGAGTGTCTATATGGAAGAAGATGGGCGCCACGTTGGAGTGTTTTGGTTTAAATTGTGGTCATTTGGGTGGCGGTTGGAAGAGATGACTTGGTCCACATGTTCTTGAACTCTGGTGTGATTCCCTTAGAGTCTGAGTTCTTCAACTGACCTCAGAGAAGTATTGCCATGAATAGTGTTGAGATTTTTGGAAGCCAGGCATGAGCATCGCCCTTGGAAACTGAGTTCTAGGCCCAGGGTGGCTTTCCACAGAGCACTGAGCCTCTCAGCCAGGATACCACGAATTTTATTCTGAAAAACTTGACACCCATACTTGAGAGTCAAAACTCATATGGACCTCACATTGTAGACCTAAATGGGCATAGCATCATATGATCTTCTGGCCACTCTTTGGGAAGCCTTACCTGTGAGTGTTCTCCAGAGATTTCATTGAAATGAGCTTCCTAAACATTTAATGGTTCCTGAAAAAATTGAAACTCACAGTGCCTCCAACTTCATCCTTAAAAAATGGCTAGATAAATACCATGAAATTTTTGAATTTCCCATCACCAGGTGGCACTGGAAAACCTTTTGATGTCCTGTTGCTGATCATGAATATACCAGACAGTGCCTTGATTGACTGGGTTTCATGTAAATGGTGTAGAACAGAGATGCCAGTAAGTTGGACTTTGTTGAGTAGTAGGTTAGAGCAGTGGTGGGCAGGTATGTGATAAACATCTGTGGTGGGGCCATGTGAATCTTCCATTGGCTTCCAAATGGCTTGTGACTGACATGGTGCAGCCAGCAGAACCTTCCATGTAAAGGCAAGTTGTTATATGGAGAGGTTTCAGGACATTGTTCAGAATCAGGTTGCTATGGTCAAGGGGGCAAGATATGTGGGATAGGATCCTGGTTCTTGTATCCTCCTGCAAAACCTGACCCACCATACATGACAGAACTTCCTCTTGCATTGTGACCCAGTTGAACTCCTTGTATTTTGTGAAGCAAATACCAAACTCTCAGTGCAGCAGGAAGAAACACCACGAACATGGAAGATGACCATATGCCTTCACAGTGCACACCGGCACACATTTAGCCCCCAGTGGCCACAGTTTATTTAAAAAGAGAATTCAGCACTGCTGCCTCATGTACATTGGGAAATAAGTTACCATGTCCTCCAGGTCTCATAGATGCAGACCAAGCTTTTATGGTCTCCCTAGAAAGGAAGCTAAAGCTCTTGACAACAACATATTTTTCAAGTGCCCAACCTCACAGGCAGTTTCTCAAGAAGTCTCTAGGCCAGCAGACCTCCATGTTTGTGGAGTTTTTACCCTGTCCCATACTTTTGGAAACTACTCTACCACTTCCAAGGTTGTGAGCTCCTGAGCATATTGCATTCCACAAATTTATTCACAGATTTTCTAAATCTTATCCTCTAATTGTGTCTTACTTGCGGTGAAGGGATTGTCAAGGCATTGTTCTGGTTGAGAGTGGGAATAATTTTGTGTAGCACATATTTACATACACATTGGATTCATTGTTCAATTTTCCATTCGAAATACTGAATCCTTGACACTAACCCATACCCTACTAGACTCTGACTATTAATTCTAATATGATGGAGAAAAATAACCGAAACAGAATAGAAATACTAGCACTTCAGAAGAGGCATGGTGTATAGTTGGTCTTGCCTTTTGTATGATATAGGGTAGGAGTTATAAATCTTGTCAATTTTTTGTTGAAATAGTTCTGCATGTGTTTTTAAAGTTAACACATCTGTGAATTCCTGTCTCCATTTTTCTGTAGCCTATTCAGCACATGTATTTTTATACGCACATATAGAATCCTACCTGGTATCACACGTATATTCTTGAGAGGTGGCTAACTTGGCAGATACAAAGTGTGAGAAGAGATCACTCCTCATTAATACTTTTGGAACTGAAAATTCAGACTATGAGTGAGCTTCTTAGTTCAATAACATTATACATAAATCCATGTTCAGTAAAATTAATATTTTTGGATCTGTGGATGATATATATTTCACAATGAATTTTAATTGGCATATATATAGCTACTTTTCAATGTCTCTGTGTTTGTTTTGTGTGTGTGTGTGTGTGTGTGTGTATATATGTATATATATATATATATATATATATATATATATATATATACTCTCTAGATTTTTCAAAATATAAAATATATGTGTCCTATTATACACTCCCTAAATTCATTCTTGTTCATGTATGTGGTTTTATATTAAACTTTTCATAAGATTATTTTAAAAATATTCATCCACCTGAAATACATATTTGTTTTCTAGTACTAAAAAGTTACTTCAGTGAATGGTGCAAACAAATCCTTTTATTTTTACAGTAGCTGACCCACTTTAACATCAATGCAAGTAGATTCCTATGGGACATGATGTGTATTTTGACGTTCATTTTTATTAAACACTGGTACATTACTATTTCTGCAGTTTTTGTACATCATAGAATATACATTTCATCCACAAGTTCACAAATTTAAAGAAATTTGTAACACATTCAATCACTTCCTGCTTCAGAACATATGTATTCCTCCTTGTTTTTGACTGGTCATTTCATGAGACTTCTTTCCAAACACATTATTTTCGATTTCCATAATCAATTTTGAAGCAAAATTCACACACTCTTTATGATAAACCACAAACGTAATATTACCATTAGATGTATTACTGGTTGGAATGAATGTATATATATCAATATATGATTCCTGTGTATTTTCAGATATCAATTCAATCCATTATTTAAAGTTGGAACAAGTTATATTATTTATTCGCAGTATGGTCTATTCATGCATTATCTCTATATTCATACATACATGGTACACCTATATGTACCTCCAATACTAATTTATACCCCTTCAAAATATTGCTCCAAGAAATGGTGCAAGAAAGACTCATGTCACCTGATCTACATATACGTTTTATCACAGTAATATTCTGGCCACAAAATGCAAAGTCACACTTACGATTGTACCAAAGCCTAAATGGAATGTGAGTATGGGTTATGAAAATCACCCATGTCCACGTTGTCTAATGCTCTCAAATGTCAATCCTATTGGTGACTACATATTTGTTACTTCCTAAGATTATATATTCAATCTCAAGCCTGTTGAAAGTGTCTATTGCTATCACTCACTTTATACTTTGCCTGATTTCCTAATGTCGCTATTGATATCTGCTTTCCTACATATTTTCCCCATTTCATCACTGTGACTGACTCTTCACATGTGCTGACATTTACATTTTCTGTCTACCTGAAAACCTATTGCTAAAGAACTATTTGTCCAAATGCTATACTCACACTTTTTTCTAATCCTATCAACTATCTTCCTAATCCTACCGACTCTCCCTCTTTGAATGGTTGTTCTCCTCAACATTCAATCATCCAAGGTATCAGGTCCTATGCCATTGTGTATAGATTTATCTGAGACATCTGTGCAGAACATAATTAAATGCTAAGTATCCCAATCAAGGACCTAATGCCCTTCTGGGCTTCAAATGTTACCGAGATTTCTGTTTTCATTCATATATTTCACCTATATAATCTTATATATATCGCAGGTTCCCAATAGCATTATTCATCCAGCAGAATGATCCTAACCCAAATCAAACATGTTATTAACCGTAACCATACACTGTTCCCTCAACCTAACTTTACAGAATAGCAGGGACAGAGTTGGTCTTACAATACAGGAATGTAGGAGATCTTCAACCTGCAGAGAACCTCAAAGGTCCATGCAGAAATGATCCCTAAAGAAGATGTAGGCAGCTATGAAGGACCTGAGAGTGCGAAAGTCATCTTTCATGACAAAAAAAAAACAGGTCAGGATGAAGGGATGTGTCTGAAGCAGTCTCTCTCTTCTTAATGTAGAGAAGATAGACCAAACCAGGCTTGTGTGGAGAGCTGTTCCCGGGTGCCTGTGGTTGATATTCCATTCTAGCTTGTGAAACTGTCATAGGAAGTAGGGGCAGGATCCATCTCAGGGACCCTTGGAAGCAACTGTTATGGCAAAGTGGTTGCCAAGGCAGAGACCTCATTCAGTTCTAGATGAAGTGACCTATGTCACTTTCTTGTTGATAGAACACTCTGAACTTGGGATCCAGGAAGCCAGGCACCCTGAGGCAGTCCCAGTCCAAGTCCCAGTGGTCTCAAATGTTTGGATTTAAGAAGGACAGAGTCAGTCTTTCTTGGCAACTAAATTGAAGATGGACAAATGCCAGGAAAGCTCTGAAGAGGGGCTTTACCTGAGAAAACAGGCAGTGGCTCACCGCTGGCTCCTGATAACATCACAGTTTTGGCCAAGGAGACCAGATCTGACATAGCACAGCCCGTCTCGGGGGAACATAGTATGGCCCACCAGTCAGAGGACGCTCTGGATAGTCACAGACCTATTTGGGGAAAGAAGGTGCCTTTGTGGGTGTGTGTGTGTGTGTGTGTTTGATTTTGTCTCATGTTTTGAGAATATGTAGGAAAGTCGGTTTGTTTGGTTTGGAGTGGACTGTTTCTAGTAAGTCCTTTGAGAAGGCGAGTGTTTCTATGTCTGCATATCCCACTGTGTCCGTGGTTGTAGACAATAGAAAAGAGAATGCATAAATAGATGTGTCCTGTCTAGTAGAAATCTTCGCAGAATTCTTCCTGTCCAATTTATGAATGGACTGCAGGTTACCATATGGATGGGCAACACCTACTACCTTCCTACATTCGTGATTTCTTCCTGAATTCTGGCCACTCTCCCATAGGCTCATGGTTTTGTGTTCAAGATATGTATCTCCTCCACAATCTGGGACATGGCCATGTACTGGATAGCTGAAGAGAATGGTGAATATCTCAGAAAACTCAGATATCAGTGTGACCAGGAAAGTCTCAGTGAAGAAAATCTACTTTGGGATTTTGCTTACCTATTGTTCTGTTGCCCTGAATGTAAGGAAGGTCTTTGCCAAAGGCCCCACATTTTAATGCCTGAAAAAAACAGTTTTCAAATGGAAATAAATGGGCATCACCTGTGGCTCCTGGCTTAATTGCTTTGCAAAGGGATATGTCTGAATCAGCCTCTCAGTGCAGTTTGAGATTATCGCTTAGATTCTCAGCACCTGATGGACCTAAAGAAAGATCCCATGTGTGCATCCAAATCCAAAATGGCCAAAAGAGAAGTCATTGTGATGAAGTCTCTTGCCTTCCTCTGTAAGGTTCCTGATCTCCATCAAGTGATAACAGGGATCTTTGGGTCAACTGAGTTCTTCAAGCCCTGCAGAGGCTAGCCCATAGGTGCTTGGGTTTTCTTATGACTGCAAATCACATAAAGAAACTATACCCGACAGTCAGTATGCCTCAAATTGGAAAAGCGGAACAGTATTAATGGCATGCCTCTTTGATCAGTCCTGGTTCACAGGAACGTTGTCCAGGAAACACTGACTTTAGACAAATGAAGGGCAAGGGAGCTTATTTTGACATTGTCTTGGGCTGTGTGCCTCATAAAAACTTCCAGCCAAGGTTATGATGAGTGACTATATGGAAGAAAATGAGGGCCATGTGGGAGTGTTTTGGTTTTAATTCTGGTCATTGGTGTGGCGGTTGGAAGAGATGACTGGGTCAACTGGTCTTGAACTCTGGTGTGTTTCCACGTAGAGACTGAGTTTTGAAACTGATCTCAGAGAAGTATTGCCATGAATTGTGTTGGGATTTTAGGAGGCCACGCATGAGAGTCGCCCTTGGAACCTGAGATCTAGGACCAGGGTGGCTTTCCACAAAGAACTGGGAATCTCAGCCTGGATATCACATGATTTTATTCTGAAAGACTTGGCAGCCATAGTTGAGAGTCAAAAGACATAGGACCTCACATTGTAGACCTCAATGGTCCTGGCTTCAAGTGACCTTTGTCCACTCTTTGGAAAGCCTTGCCTGTGAGAGTTCTCTAGAATTATTTTGAAATGAACTTTTTCAATATTTAATGGTTCCTGAATAATTGAAATCCACAGTGCATCCAATGTCGTCCTTGAAAAATGGCTAGATAAATAACACGAAATTTTTGAAATTTCCATGACCAGGTGGAACTGTAGAAACTTTCGATGTCCTGTTGCTTACCATGAGTGTACCAGACAGTGCCTTGATTGACAGGGTTTCATGAAATTTGTTTAGAACAGAGAAGCCAGTATTTTGGAGCCTGCTGAGTAGTGGGCCTAGAGCAGTGGTGGAGAGGTGTGTGATAAAACATCATGGTGGGGCCATTTGTATCTGCCATTGGCTTCCAAATGGCTTGTAACTGACAGAGTGCAGACATCAGACCCTTATATGTAAAAGCATCTTGTTATATGGCGTAGTTTCAGGGCAATGTTCAGAATCAGGTTGCTGTGGACAAGCGGGCAATCTTTGAGAGATAGAAGCCTGGTTGGTGAATTTTCTTGCAGACCCTGACCCACCACACGTGACAGAACTACCTCAAGCACTGTTTCCCAGTTGAACTCCTTGTATTTCGTGAAGCATGAACCAAACTCCAAGTGCAGCAGCAAGAAACACCACGAAAAGTGGAGGATGACCAAATGGTTTCACAGTCCACACGGGGAGACAATAAGCCCCCAGTGCCCACAGTTTACCTACAAAGAGAGAATTCAGCACTGCTGCCTCGTGTTCATTGGAAAATGAGAAATGTTGTCCTCCAGGTCTCATAGATGCAGACACAGCTTTGAGGGTCTCACTACAAAGGAAGCTTAACTCCTGACAACAACCTATATTTCAGTGCCCAATTTCACTGGCAGTTTCTCAAGAAGTTTTAGGCAAGCAGAGCTTCATGTTTGTGGAGTGTGTACCCTGTCCTTACTTTTGGAAACTCCTATTCCACCTCCAAGTTTGTGCACTCCTGAGCATTTTCTATTCCAGAAATGTAATCACAGATTTTGTAACTCTTCTACTCTAATTGTGTCTCCCTTGGGGCGAAATTAATGACAAGGCATTGTTCTGGATGAGAGTCAGAAGATTAATTTTTCTATTTTCCATTTGAAATTCTGAATCCCTGACACTAACCCATATTCTACTAGACTCTGACTACTAATCCAAATATGATGGAAGAAAATAACCCAAACAGTACATAAATACTTGCAGTTCAGAGTTGGACTTGCCTTTTGCATGATAAAGGGTAGGTGTTATAAATCTATTCAATATTTAATTGAAATAGTTCTCCATGTGTTTTTAAAGTTAACAAATATGTGAATTACTGTCTCCCATTCTCTGGAGGTTATTCAGCACATGTATTTTTATATGCACAAATAGAATCCTACAAGGTATCACACGTACATCCTTGTGAGGTATATGACTTAGCAGATACAAAGTGTGAGAAGTGATCACTCCTCCTAAACCCTGTTGGAACTGAAAATTCAACCTATGGGTGAGCTTCCCAGTGGAACAACATTATACATAAACCCATGTTCACTAAAATGAATGTTTTTGCATCTTTATGATATATATTTCATGATGAATTTCGATTGGCATATATATTGCTACTTTTTAATGTCTGTGTTAGTGTGTGTGTGTGTGTGTGTGTGTGTATATATGTATATATATATATATATATATATATATATATACATATATATATATATGGAGAGTATATATATATATATATATATATATATATATATATATATATATACTCTCCATATTTTTAAAAATATGAAATATGTGTGTCTTATATACACTCCCTAAATTCATTCATGTTCATGTATGTGGATTAATAATCAACTTTTCACAAGATTATTCTTAGAAATATTCATCCACCCGAAATACATATTTGTTTCCTAGTACTGAAAACTAACTTCAGTAAAAGGTGCATACAAATCCTAATATGTCTACTTTAACTGACCCAGTTTAACATCAATGCATGTAGGTTCCTATGGGACATGATGTGTATTTTGACATTAATTTTTATTCCACACTGGTACATTACTATTTCTTCAGTTTATGCAAATCTCAGTATATATATTTTATTCACTAGTTAGCAAATTTATAGGCATTTGTTTCACTTTCAATCACTTCCTGCTCCAGAACACATGTATTCCTCTATGTTTCTTGACTGGTCTATTCATGAGACTTTTTTCCAAATATATTATTTTCGATTTCCATAATCAATTTTGAACCAAAACTCACACACCTTCATGATAAACCATAATCCTAAGATTATCGTTAGATATATAACTGGTTGGAATGAATGATTGCATATCAATATAAAATTTCTTATAAATTTTCAGATATTTATTCAATCCATTATTTAAAGTGGATCCGGTTATATTATTTATTCACAGTATGGTCTATTCATGCATTATGTCTATATTCATTGAAACAGGGTACACCTATTTGTACCCCCATACTAATTTGTAAGTCTTCAAAATATTGCTCGCAGAATTGGTGGAAGAAATACTCTTTTCACCTTATCTACATACACATTTTATTACAGAAATATTCTGGACACAAAAAGCAAAGGTCACACTTACAATTGTACCAAAGCGTAAATGGAAAGTGAGCATGGATTACTAAAAACATCCATGTCCAGGTTGCCTAATGCTCTCAAATATCAATTCTATTTTTGACTACATATTTGTTTCTTCTTAAGATTATATATTCAACTTCAAACCTGTTAACAATGTCTAACCCTATCACACAATTTGTACTTTGCTTGATTTCCTAATGTCTCTATTGATATCTGATTTCCTATATTTTTCCCCAGTTCATCATTGTGACTGACTCTTCACATGTGCTTACATTTACATACACTCTCTACCCGAAATCTTATTGCGAAAGAACTTTTGGTCCAAATCCTATACTCACTCTTCTTTCTAAACCTACCAACTACCTTCCTAATCCTACCGACTATCAATTTTTGACTGGATGTTCTCTTCAACATTCAATATCCAAGGTACAAGGTACGATGCCAGTGTATATTGATTTATCTGAGACATCTGTGCTGCACATTACTCAAAGCTAAGTATCCCACTCAAGTCCCCAATGCCCTTCTGGGCTTCAAATCTTACCTAGATTTCTGCTTTCATACTTATGTTTCACATATATACTCTTGTAAATATCGCATTTTGCCAATACCATTATTCATCCCGCAGAATGATTTGTAACCCAAATTGAACATGTTATTAACCCTAACCATACACTGTTCCCTCAGTATAACTTACTTAAGAGCAGGGACAGTGTGGGTCTTACAATATAGGAATGTAGATGATCTTCCACCTGCTGAGAACATCAAAGATCCATGGAGAAATGATCCTTGCAGAAGATATAGGCAGCTATGTAGGACCTGAGAGAGCAATAGTCATCTTCCATGGCAAACAACCTGGTCAGGATTAATTGATGGTCTGAATCAGCCTCTCTCTTCTTAATAAAGAGAAGATGGACTGAACCAGGCCTCTGTGGAGAGCTGTTCCCTGGTGCCTATGGTTGATATACCATTCTAACTTCTGAATGTGTCACAGGATGTTGGGGCAGCCTCCATCTCATGGGAACCCTGGAAGCAACTGTTAGCACAAAGTGGTTACCAAGGCAGTGAGCATATTCTGTTCCTGAAAGAAGTGACCTCACTTCACTTCCTTGGTGATGGAATTCTCTGAACCTGGGATCCAGGAAGGAAGGCACGCAGAGCCAGTCCCACTCCCAGTTCCAGTGGGCTAACTTGTTTGCTTTTCCCAAAGACATAGTCAGTCTTTCTTGGTACCCACTGATGTGAGGATGGCCAAATGCCAGCAGAGCTCTGAAGAGGGGCCTTTCCTGAGTAAGCAGGTAGTGGCTCACCGTTGGCTCCTGACAACTTCACAGAGTTGGCCAAGGAGACCAGATCTGAAACAGGACAGGCCATTTTGGGGGAACATAATATGGCCCACCAGTCAGAAGACACTCCGGATAGTCACAGACCTATTTGGGGGAAGGAAGTGCCTTTGCCGTTGTAGGTGTGAGTTTGTGGTTTTTTCTCATGTTCTGAGAATAGGTAGGAAAGGTGGTTTGTTTGGTTTGGAGTGGACTGTTTCTAGTAAGTCGTTTGACATGGTGAGTGTTTCTAAGTCTGTGTATCCCACTGTATCCGTGGTTGTAGACATTAGAAAAGAGAATGCATCAATGGATGTGTTGTCTCTAGTTGAAAGCTTCCCCGCATTCATACTGCCCAATTAATGAATGGACTGAAGCTTGCCTTATGGATGGGCAACATCTATTATCTTCTAAAGTTCCTGTTTTCTTCGTGAATTCTGGCCACTCTCCAGAATAGACTCATGGTTTTGTTTCCCAAATATGTAACACCACAAGGTTCTGTGACATGGTCATGTACTGGATAGCTGAAGGGAATGGGAGCATCTAAGAAAACTCAGATTTCAGTGTGACCAGTAAAGTCTCAGTGGAGAAACCCTTCTTTGGGCCATTTGCTTACTTCTATTTCTATTACCCTGAATGTCAGGAAGGTCTTTGCCTCAGGCCACCCCTTTGTGTAGCCTGAAGAAAACTGTTTTCATATGGAAATGTATGGACATCACCAGTGGCTCTTTGCTTAATTGATTTGGATTGGGATGTGTCTGAATCAGCCTCTTGTCCTTGTATGAGGTTGTGGCTTAGATTCTCAGCACCTGATGGATCTAAAGAAAGATCCCATGTGTTTCCAAAACTAAAATGGCCAAAAGAGCAGTCATTGTGGGTGAATATTTTTGCCCTCTTGTTTTAGGTTCCTGACCTCCATCAAGTGAGAATAGGGATCCTTTGGGTCAAATGAGTTCTTGAAATCCCTGCAGAGGCTAGCCCATATTTGCTTGGGTTTTCTCATGACTCCAAATCACATAAAGAATCTATACCCTACAGCCAGTAGGCCTCAAATTGGAGAAGTGGAACACTTTAACAGCAGGAATATTTGATCATTCCTGGTTCACAGGAAGAGTGTCCAGGCCATCATGATTTTAGGCAAATGAGGGGCAAGTGAGCTTATTTGGGCTCATAGAAACCTCCAGCTGGAGGTTATGATGAGTGTCTACATGGAAGAAGATGATGGCCCTGTGGGAGTGTTTTGATTTTAATTGTGGTCATTTTTTGGCGGATGGAAGGGATGACTGGGTCCACCTGGGCTTGAACTCTGGTGTGATTCCCCTTAGAGACTGAGTTCTGAAACTGACCTCAGAGAAGTATTGCCATGAATTGTGTTGGGATTTTAGGAGGCCACGCATGAGACTCACTCTTGGAAACTGAGATCTAGGCCCAGGGTGGTTTCCACAGAGGCCTGAGAATCTCAGCCAGGATATCACATGATTTTATTCTGAAAGACTTAGCACCCATATTTGAGAGTCAAAACACACATGGACCTCACATTGTAGATGTCAGTTGGCCTGGCTTTAGGAGACCTTTTGGCAACTGTTTGAGAAGCATTGACTGTGAGAGTTCTCCAGAGCGTTCATTTTAATGAACTTTCTCAACACTTAATGGTTCCTGAATGAATTGAAACCCACAGTGCCTCTAACTTCATCCTTGAAAAATTTCAAGATAAATACCATGAAATTTTTGAAATTCCCATGACCAGGTGGCACTGCAGAAACTTTTGATGTCCTGTTGCTGATCATGTGTATACCAGACAGTGCCTTGTTTTTGACTGGGTTTCATTAAAATGGTGTAGAACAAGAGAAGCCAGTAATTTGGAGCCTGCTGAGTAGGGGGGCTAGAGCAGTGGTGGGCAGGTGTGTGATAAAACATCATGTTGGGGCCATGTGAATCTGCCATTGGCTTCCAAATTTTTTGTGACTGATATAGTGCAGACATCAGACCCTTATATGTAAAGGCATCTTGTTAAATGGAGAGTTTTCAGGGCAATATTCAGAATCAGGTTGCTATGGTTATTGGGGCAAGCTATGTGGGATACAAGCCTGGTTGGTGCATTCTCCTGCAGACCCTGACCCACCACACGTGACAGAACTCCCTCCAGCACTGTATCTCAGATGAACTTTTTATGTTTTGTGAAGCAAATACCAAATTCCCAGTGCAGCAGCAAGAAATACCACGAAAAGTGGAGGATGACCAAATGTCTTCACAGTCCCCACTGGGAGACACTTAGCTTCCAATGGACACAGTTTAGCTACAAAGAGAGAATTGAGCACTGCTGCCTCATGTTCATTGAAATATAAGAAACCATGTCTTTCGGTTACATAGATGCAGACCCAGCTATGATGGTCTCACTACAAAGGAAGCTAAAGCTCATGACAACAACATATATTTCAAGTGCCCAACCTCAGAAGCCGTTTCCCAAGAATTCTTAGGCCAGCAGAGCTCCTTTTTGTGGAGTGTTTACCCTGTCCTTTACTTTTGGAAACTCCTCTACCACCTCCAAGGTTGTGAACTCCCGAGCATATTCCATTCCATATATGTATTTATAGATTTTCACACTTTTCTACTCTAATTGTGTTTTACTTGGGGCGTAGGTAATGTCAAGGCATTGTTCTGGATGTGAGTGGGAAGATTTTTGTGTAGCACATATTTACATACACATTGGATTCATTTTTCAATTTTCCATTTGAAATACTGAATCCCTGACACTAACCCATACCCTACTAGTCTCTGACTAATAATCCTAATATGATGGTGAAAAATAAGCCAAAAAGAGAAGAAACACAAGCAGTTCAGAGGACGCATTGTGTATTGTTGGAATTGCCTTTTGCATTATATAATGTAGGAGTTATAAGTCTAGTCAATTTTTTTGTTGAAATAGTTCTAAATGTGTTTTTAAAATTAGCAAATATGTGAATCCCTGTCTCCCTTTCTCTGTAGCCTATTCAGTACATGTATTTTTATATGCACATATAGAATTCTACCTGATATCACTCGTATACACTTGTGAGGTGGCTGAATTGGCAGATGCAAATTGAGAGAAGAGTTCACTCCTCCTAAACGCTGTTGGAACTGAAAATTCAACCTATGGGTGAGCTTCCTAGTTGAAAAACATTATACATGAATCCATGTTCAGTAAAATGAACATTTTTCGATCTGTGGATTATATACTTTTCATGATGAATTTCTATTGGCATATATGTTGCTACTTTTTTTTTCTTTTATTGGTTGCTCAAAACATTACAAAGCTCTTGAATATCATATTTCATACATTAGATTCAAGTGGGTTATGAACTCCCATTTTTACTCCAAATACAGATTGCAGAATCACATTAGTTACACATCCATATTTTTACATAATGCCCTATTAGTTACTGTTGTATTCTGCTACCTTTCCTATACTCTACTATCCCCACTCCCCTCTCTTCCCATCTTCTCTCTCTACCATACCTACTGTAATTCATTTCTCTCCTTGTTTATTTTCCCACAACCTCTTATATGTAATTTTGTGTAACAATAAGTGTCTCTCTCCATTACCATGCAATTTCCCTCTTCTCTCCCTTTCCCTCCCACATCATGTTTCTGCTTAATGTTAATCTTTTCTTCATGCTCTTCCTCCCTGCTCTGTTCTTAGTTGCTCTCATTATATCAAAGAAGACATTTGGTAATTGTTTTTTAGGGATTGGCTAGATTCACTAAGCATAATCTGCTCAGTGCCATGCATTTCCCTGCAAATTCCATGATTTTGTCATTTTTTAGTGCTGCGTAATTCTCGATAGTATATAAAAGTCACATTTTTTTATCCATTCATCTATTGAAGGGCATCTGGGTTGGTTCCACAGTGTAGCAATTGTGAATTGTGCTGCTATTAAAATCCATGTGGCAGTATCCCTGTAGTACGCTCTTTTAAGGTCTTCAGGGAATAGTCCGAGAAGGGCAATAGCTTGGTCAAATGGTGCTTCCATTCCCAGCTTTCCCAGGAATCTCCATACTGCTTTCCAAATTGGCCACACCAGTTTCAGTCCCACCAGCAATGTACAAGAATACCCTTTTCCCCACATCCTCGCCAGCACTTGTTGTTGTTTGACTTCATAATGGCTGCCAATCTCACTGGATTGAGATGGTATTTTAGGGTGGTTTTTATTTGCATTTCTCTTACTGCTAGAAATGGAGAGCATTTTTTTCATGTACTTGTTAATTGATTCTATGTCCTCCTCTGAGAAGTTTCTGTTCAGGTCCTTGGCCCATTGGGTTATTGGTTATCTTATTGTCTAATTTTCTAAGTTCTTTGTATACTTTGTATACTCTGGATATTAGGGCTCCATGTGAAGAGTGAGGACTAAAAATTTGTTCCCATGATGTAAGCTCCATATTTACCTCTCTTATTGTTTCTCTTTCTGAGAAAAAATAATTCAGTTTAAGTAAGTCCCATTTGTTGATTCTTATTATTAACTCTTGTTCTATGGGTGTCCTATTAAGGAATTTGGAGCCTGACCACACAATATGTAGATCGGAGCCAACTTTTTATTCTATCAGACGCAGAGACTCTGATTTGAATCTAGCTCCTTGATCCACATTGAGTTAACTTTGGTGCATGGCGAGAGGAGGGGATTCAGTTTCATTTTGTTGCATATGGATTTCCAGTTTACCCAACACCATTTGATGAAGATGCTATCCTTCCTCCATTGCAGGCCATTAGCTCCTTTATCAAATATAAGATAGTTGTAGCTTTTTGGATTAGTTTCTGTGTCCTCCATTCTGTACCATTGGTCCACCCGCCTGTTTTGGTACCAGTACCATGCTGTTTTTATTATGATTGCTCTGTAATATAGTTTGAAATCTGGTATCGCTATACTGCCTGATTCACACTTCCTGCTTAGAATTGCTTTTGCTATTCTGGGTCTTTTATTTTTCCATTTGAATTTTATGATTGCTTTATCTATTTCTACAAAAACTTTCTATGGGATTTTGATTGGCATTGCATTAAACCTATAGAGAACTTTTGCTAATATCACCATTTTGATGATGTTAGTTCTGCCTATCCATGAACACGGTATATTTTTCCATCTTCTAAGATCTTATTCTATTTCTCTTTTTAGGGTTCTGTAGTTTGCATTATATAAATCTTTCACCTCTTTTGTTAGGTTGATTCCCAAGTATTTAATTATTTGAGGAAATTGGGAATGCAGTGTTTTGACTCATTTTTGTTTCAGAAGTTTTGTCGCTGATATACAGAAATGCCTTTGATTTATTCATGTTGTATTTGTATCCTGCCACATTGCTGCATTCATTTATGAGTTCTAGTAGTTTTTTCTGTAGACCCTTTTGGGTCTTCTATGTATAGAATCATGTCATCTACAAATAGTGATAATTTAAGTTCTCCTTTTCCTATTTTTATGCCTTTAATGTCTTTCATCTCTCTAATTGCTCTGGCCAGTTTTTCGAGAACTATATTGAATAGAAGTGGTGATAGAGGACATCCCTGTCTTGTTCCAGATTTTAGAGGGAATGCATTCAATTTTTCTCCATTCAGAATGATGCTAGCCTGAGGATTAACATAGATAGCTTTTACAATGTCGAGGTAAGTTCCTGTTATCCCTAGTTTTTAAAATGTTTTGAACATAAAGAAATGCTCTACTTTGTTGAATGGTTTTTCTGCGTCTATCGAGATGATCATATGGTTCTTATCTTTAAGTCTATTGATGTTGTGAATAACATTTATTGATTTCCATATATTGAACCCTCCTTGCATCCCAGGGATGAATCCAAGTTGATCATGGTGCACGATTTTTTTGATGTGCCTTTCTATCCAATTCGCCAGAATTTTAATGAGGATTTTTGCATCTAGGTTCATCAGAGATATTGGTCTGTAGTTTTCTTTCTTTGAGGTGTCTTTGTCTGGTTTCAGAATCAGGGTGATGTTGGCCTCATAGAATGAATTCGGCAGAGCTCCCAGTTTTTCTATTTCCTGAATAACTTGAGAAGTATTGGTATTAATTCTTCTTTAAAGGTTTTGTAAAACTCTGCTGTATACCCATCCGGTACTGGGCTTTTCTTGGTTGGTAGTCTTTTGATTGCTTCTTCTACTTCATCCATTGATATTGGTCTGTTTAAATTGTGTGTTTCCTCCTGACTCAGTCTGGGCAAATCATATGACTTAAGAAATTTATCGATGTCTTCACTATTTTCTATTTTTTTGGAATACAGGTTTTCAAAATAATTTCTAATTTTCTTCTGTATTTATGTAGCATCTGTTGTAATATTGCCTTTTTCATCCCGTATGTTAGTAATTTGATTTCTCTCTCTTCTTCTCTTCGTTAGCATGGCTAAGGGTCTGTCTATCTTATTTATCTTTTTGAAGAACCCCTTTTAGTTTTGTTAATTTTTTCAATAGTTTCTTTTGTTTCAATTTCGCTATGATTTTAATTATTTCTTGCCTTCTGCTACATTTGCTGTTGTTTTGCTCTTCCTTTTCTAAGGCTTTGAGATGAAGTGTGAGCTCATTTATTTGTTTTTCTTTTCTATTTTGAGGAATGACCTCTAGGCGATGAATTTACCCCTTAAAACTTCTTTTCATTGTACCCCATAGAATCTGATATGTTGTGTCTGTATTTTCATTTATCTCTAAGAATTTTTTGATTTCCTCCTTTATGTCTTCTGTAACCCATTGATCATTCAGTAACATATTCTTCATTTTGGATGTGATGTATGATTTTTTCTTCCTTCTTTTATCATTGGTTTCCAGTTTCATTCCATTATGATCACAAAAAATTCATGGTATTATCTCCACCCCTTTATATTTACTGAGGGTTGCCCTATGGCATAACATATCGTCTATTTTTGAGAAGGATCCATGTGCTGCTGAGAAAAAAGTATATCCACTTGATGATGGTTGATATATTCTATATATGTCAGTTAAGTCTAGGGTATTGATTGCGAGATTGAGTTCTATAGTTTCTTTTTTCAACTTTTGTTTGGAGGATCTGTCCAATGGTGAGAGAGGTGAGTTGAAGTCACCCATAATTATTGTATTGTGGTCTATTTGATTCTTTAACTTGAGGAGAATTTGTTTTATGAACATCGCAGCACCATTATTTGCTGCGTGAATATTGATAATTGTTATGTCTTGTCGGTGAATGGTTCATTTTAGCAGTATATAATGTCCTTCTTTATCCCTTTTGATTAAATTAGTCTTGAGGTCGATTTTATTCGATAGGAGGATGGCCACCCCTGCTTGCTTACGAGGACCGTGTGCATGGTATAAATTTTCCCAATCTTTCACCTTCAGCCTGTGTATGTCTTTTCCATTCAGATGTGTCCCCTGGAGGCAATATATTGTTGGATTTTTTTTTTATTTCAAGTTACAAGCCTATGTCAGTTTATTCGAGAGTTTAAGCCATTTACTTTTAGAGTTACTAATGATATATGGTTTGTACTGCCACCCATGTTTGCTTATATCTTTTTTTTAAATTAGTTTGTTTCTCCATGATTAGCTTTTCCCCCGCCCTCTGTCATTACTGAGGCACTTCTCACTCATGGTTTTCGTTGTTGATTTTCATTCTTCCTCGTGTAGTGTTTTGCTCAAGATGCTTTGCAATGCTGGTTATCTGGCTGCAAATTCTTTTAGGTTTTGTTTATCATGAAATATTTTTATCTCGTTGTCTTACCTTAAGCTTAATTTTGCTGGATACATAATTCTTGGTTGGCATCCATTGTCTTTCAGTGTTTGAAGTACGTTTTTCCAGGATCTTCTCACTTCCAGCATCTATGATGAAAAATCCATTGTTAACCTTTTTGGTTTACCCCTGATTGTAATGATTCTAATCTGCCTCCTTTCTCTGGTAGCTTTTAATATTTTCTCTTTGTTCTGTATATTGGATATCTTCATAACAATGTTTCTTGGCATTGGTCTACTGTGATTTTGTGTGCTCGATGTCCTGTAAGCATCTACAATTTGTTTATCCCTTTCCATTTTTATTTCTGGAAAGTTTTCTGTAATTATTTCATTCAGCAGATTTCTCATTCTCTTGGTTTGAATCTCTGTACCTTCCTCTATCCATATGACTCATTAGTTTTTTTTTTTATGTTATTCCATATCTCTTGAATGTTTTCTCATAATTTTTTACAGCATTTCTTTGTTGGCTAGACTTTTTTCAAGATGATATATTTTGTCTTCATTCTGTCTTCTACTTGCTCTACACTGTTAGTGATACTCTCAATTGAATTTTTAATTTGGTTTATCATTTCCTTGATTTCTAGAATTATTGTTTGATTTTTCTAATAATCTCTATCTCCTGATAAAGATGCTTAATTTCTTATTTTATCTGTTTATGTAATTTATTTTCAATGCGTTCTATCACTGTTTGTTTTTGCTGTCTCGTATCCTCTTTAAGGTTCCATTCCATCTGTCTAAGGTATTCCTTGAGTTCTTTATATGACCATTTTTCTGATGACTCTAGGTGCTCTTGAATATTTAGGCTGTCCTTCATTGTTCGTACTCCTTTTCTTTCTTGCTTTTTTATGCTTCTCATGTTACTTCTCGTTCTGTTTGACTACTGAGTTACTGCTTACTCTTATAAATTTATTTGATGCTTGAGAGGAAAGATATTAGAAGGGAAGGGAGAAGTCACTAAAGAGAATGAGAGTAGGCAGGTAGAATTCAAGTAAGGGGGAATAAAAAAATTGAAATGAAATGAAAAGACAAAAAAAATAGAAAATAAAGAAAGAAAATTTTAAGTAATAATGATGATTAAAAAATTGAAAATTAAAATTTAAAATAATAATAATAATAATAATAATAAAATAAAAGAAATTAAAAAAATAAAAACATTTAAAAAAGTTAATGAACAACAACAACAAAAATGAAAATGAAAGAAAAAAAAAAATACAAATAAAAAAATAGTAATAATACATGCAGTCCTAGAGTTCAATTAACTTCTCTTCCAGTAGGTGGAGCTATGCGCACTGGGCCAAGCTTCTCCTCTCAATAAGTGGGAACCAATCACTGTGCAGCAGCTCTTCCTCCCAGACTGGGCGGGTCTCCAACCCTGAGTGCCTAGGGCCTTCTCTTGTGCTTCCTCAAGCCAGGCCCCACTCACCTGTGACGCTCACCACAATACTGGTTACAAGCCAGGCCTCTGCTCCTGGTAGCCCTGTTTCCATGAACGGCTGGGCACACTCTCCTTAATTGCCTCCCTCAGACCCTAAGTTTGTAGAGCTTGGGGCTGAGAAAACCCAGCGAATTTGCTTGCCCTTCGGGAGCCATGGCCCCGGTAGGTGGTGTAAGAGACCTCAATTGTCAGCACTGGTGGGAGCGGTAGCCGGCAATTACACGCCTCGAGTCCCGAGCCAATCCTGATTCCCTAGGTCTGGGTATTGCGCTCCTTGGAGAGCTGGGAGGGGCCATTACGGCAGAGGTGGGAAGGGCCCTTGAGGTTTCCCTGCGGTGTTGAGAGAGATGGCAATGGGATAACATACTTGTCGCACTGGTTTCAATGAAGTTATCTCCTCCGACTGTGACGTCAGTTCGCTGCCATGGTGGTATACCATTAAAATGGTGACCGTTCGTTCCCTTTGCTGGGTGACCAATGCAACAGCTGGGTCCTGACTATCTCTCCCAAGCCCCATTTCAATCCTGCGGCCACTGCCTATGAAGGCTCAGTTGGCTTTTAACTCTGTCAATTCCGAAAGCCCGACCAATTATTTCAGCGGGAATGTTAGTGCTGAGTCACAAAAACCAGATGAATCTAAGCTTGAATGCAGCCAATCCGGGCTTTGTGTGTGTTCTGAGGGGCCCAGACTGTTCGCCCCAGATTCACAACAGGTCAATATTGCCTAGTGATTCTGAGCAAACAGCATTTAGACAGTTTACGACTCCCTATGCCCGCGCAGCTGAAGAGATCAGAGACTTGAATTCTCCATGCCTGCCTTCATAATGGATCTCCTGTATTGCTACTTTTTAATATCTGTGCATTTGCGTGTGTGTGTGTATATATATATATATATATATATATATATATATATATATATACTCTTTAGATTTTTCAAAATATGAAATATATGTGTCTTATTATGCACGCCCCTAAATACATTCATATTCATATCTGTGGATTTATAATCAACTTTCAACAAGATTATTTTCAGAAATAATCATCCACCTGAAATACATATTGTTTCCTAGTACTGAAAACTAAATTCAGTGAATGGTGCATACAAACCCTAATATTTCTACAGTTCCTTAGCCAGTTTAAAATGAATGCAAGTAGATTCCTAGGGGACATGATGTGTATTTCGACTTTCATTTTTATTCAACACTTGTACGTTACTATGTCTTCAGTTCATGCACATGATGGGATATATATTTCAGTCACAAATTAGAAAATTTATAGGCATTTGTTTCACGATCAATCACTTCCTGATTCAGAACACATGTATTCCTCCATGTTTCTTGACTGGTCTTTTCATGAGACTTCTTTCCAAACATATTATTTTTGTTTAACATCATCACGTGTAAAGCAAAACTCAAACACCATTCATCATAAACCATAATCCTAATATTACCATTAGAAATATAACTGGTTGGAATGAATGATTGTATATCAATATAAGATTTCTTATATATTTTCACATATCAATTCAATCCATTATTTAAAGTGGAATCAGTTACGTTATTTATTCATAGTATGGTCTATTCATGCATTATCTCTATATTAATAGACACAGGGTACACCTCTTTGTACCCCTAATACTAATGTATACGTCTTCAAAATATTGCTCCCAGAAATGGTGAAAGAAATACTCATGCCACCTGATCTACATATACATTTTATCACAGTAATATTCTGAACAACAAAAAAAAACCATAAAAATGTCACACTTATGATTGTACCAAAGCCTAAAAGGAAAGTGAACGTGGATAACTAATAACATCCATGTCCAGGTTGCCTAATGCTCTCAAATGTCATTCCCATTTGTGACGAGATATTTGTTTTTTCCTATGATTATGTATTCAAACTCAACCCTGTTGAAAATGTCTAATCCTATCACTCACTTTATACTTTGCCTGATTTCGTAATGTCTCTATTGACACCTGCTTTCCTACATATTTTCCCCAGTTCATCATTGTGACTGACTCTTCACATGTGCTGACATTTCCATTCACTCTCTAAACGAAACCCTATTGCTAAAGAAGCTTTTTATTCCAAATCATATACTCACTCTTCTTCCTAAACCTACTGACTATCTTCCTAATCCTACTGACTATCCCTTTTTGACTGGATGTTCTCTTCTACATTCAATCATCCAAGGTACAAGGTCCTATGCCACTGTATTTCGATTTAACTGAGACAACTGTACAGAACATAATTCAACACTAAGTATCCAAATAAAGGGCCCAATGCCCTTCTGGGCTTCAAATCTTTCTTAGATTCCCGTTTTCATACATATATTTCACGTATATATTCTTATAAATATCGCAGGTTCCCAATCTCATTATTCTTCCTGCAGAATGATTCCTAACCCAAATCGAACATATTATTAACCGTAACCATACACTCACTTTGCAGGAGAGCAATAACAGTGTGGGTATTAAACTACAGGAATCTAGGGGATCTTCACCTGCTGAGAAACTCAAATGTTCATGCAGAAATGATCCCTGGTGAAGATGAAGGCAGCTATGAAGTACCTCAGAAAGCAAAAGTCATCTTCCATGGCAATCATCCTGGTCAGGATGGAGGGTTGTGTCTGAATCAGTCTCTCTCTTCTTAATGTATAGAACATGGACCAAACCAGTCCTGTGTGGAAGCTGTTCCCGGGTGCTTATGGTTGATATAACATTCTAACTAGAGATAGTGTCCCATGAAAATCAGGACAGCCTCCACCTCATGATACTTTTGGAAGCAACTGTTAGGACAAAGTGGTTGCCAAGGCAGTGACATCATTCATATCCTGAAGGAAGTGATCTCACCTCACTTCCTTGGTGATGGAACTCTCTGAACTTGAAATCCAGGAAGCCAGGCACCAAGAGACAGTCCCTGTCCTAGTCCCAGTGGTCTGACATGTTTGGATTTACCAAGGACAGAGTCAGTCTTTCTTGGTACCTACAGATGTGAGGATGGCCAAATGCCAGGAAACCTCTGAAGAGGGGCTTTTCCTGAGAAAGCAGGTAGTGTCTCACCGCTGGCTCTTGAGAACTTCACAGAGTTGGCCAAGCAGACATGATCTGAGACAGGAGAGGTCATTTTGGAAGAACATAGAATGGCCCACCAGTCAGACGACACTCCAGGGAGTCACAGACCTACTAGGGGGAAGGAGGTGCCTTTTTGGGTGTGGGTGTGAGTTTGTGGTTTTGTCTCATGTTCTGAGAATAGGTAGGAAAGGCGGTTTGTTTGGTATGGAGTGGAATATTTCTATTAAGTCCTTTGACAAGGCGAGTGTTTCTATGTGTGTGTATCCCACTGAGTCCATTGTTGTAGACATTAGAAAAGACAATGCATCAATGGATGTGTCCTGTCTAGTAGAAAGCTTCCCAGCATTCATCCTGCCCAATTCATGAGTGGACTCTGGCTTGCCTTATGGATGGGCAACACCTACAAGCTTCCTAATTTCCTGTTTTCTTTCTCAATTCTGGCCACTCTCCAGAATAGTATCGTGGTTTTGTGTCCAAGATTTGTACCTCCAAGATCTGTGACATGGCTATGTACTGGATAGCTGAAAGAAATGGCTAGCATCTCAGAAATCTCAAATATCTGTTGACCAGGAAAGTCTCAGTGGAGAAACCCCTCTTTGTTCCTTTTGCTTACCTATTGTTCTGTTGAATGTCAGGAAGTTTTTTGCCTCAAGCCACCACTTTGTGAACCCTGAAGAAAACAGTTTTCAAATGGAAATGAATGGGAATCACCTGTGACTCTTTGCTTAATTGCTTAGGATTGGGATATGTCTGAATCAGCCTGTTGGCCCTGTGTGAGGCTGTGGCTTAGATTCTCAGCACCTGATGGATCTAAAGATAGATCCCATGCATGCATCCAAAACCAAAATGGCAAAAAGATCAGATATTGTTGATGAACTCTCTTGCCTTCCTCTGGTAGGTTCCTGATATCCATCAAGTGAGAATAGGGATCCTTTGGGTCAAATGAGTTCTTCAAAGCCCTGCAGAGGCTAGGCCATAGGTGTTTGATTTTCATGACTCCAATTCACTTAAAGAATCTAAACCCCAAAGCTAGAAGGCCTCAAGTTGGAGAAGCCAAGCAATATTAAAGGCAGGCCTATTTGATCACTGCTGGTTCACAGGAAGAGAGTCCAGGCCACCCTGACTTTAGGCAAATGAGGGGCACGGAGCTTATTTTGGACACTGTCATGGGCTGCGTCCCTTATGGAAACCTCCAGCCAGAGAATATGATGAGTGTCTATATGGAAGAAGATGAGGGCCATGTGAGAGTGTTTGGTTTAAATTGTGGATATTTGTCTGGCGGTTGGAAGAGATCTCTGGGTCCACCTAGGCTTGCACTTTGGTGTGATTCCCCTTAGAGACTGAGTTCTTTTACTGATCTCAGAGAATTATTGCCAGGAATTGTGTTGGAATTTTAGATGGCCATGCATGAGAGTTGCCCTTGGAAAGTGACATCTAGGCCCAAGTTGACTTTCCACAGAGCACAGGGAATCTCAGCCAGGATATCACATGATATTATTCTTAAAGACTTGGCAGCCATATTTGAGAGTCGAAACACACATGGACCATACATTGTAGACCTCAAGGGGCCTGGCTTAATCTGACTTTTTGCCACTTTTGGAAGCCTTGCCTGTAAGAATTCTCCAGAGTTTTCATTGAAATGAGCTTCCTCACCATTTAATGGTTTCTGAGTGAATTAAAATTCACAGTGCCTCCAACTTCATCCTTGAAAATTGGCTATATCAATACCATGAAATTTTTGAAATTCCCATGACCGGGTAGCACTGGAGAATATTTGGATGTCCTGTTGCTGATCATGAGTATACAAGACAGTGCCTTGATTGACTGGGTTTTATGAAAATGGTGTTGAACAGAGATGCCAGTAAGTTGGATCCTGCTGAGTAGTTGTACTAGAGTAGTGGTTGGCAGGTGTGTAATAAAACATCTGTGGTGGGGGCATTTGGATCTGCCATTGGCTTCCAAATGGATTGTGACTGACATTTTGCAGCCAGTAGACCCTTATATGTAAAAGCATATTGTTATATGGAGAGGTTTTAGGGCAATGTTCAGAATCAGGTTGCTATGGTCAATGGGGCAAGCTATGTGGGATAGAAGCCTGGTTGGTGCATTCTCCTGACGAACCTGACCCACCACACTTGACAGAACTTACTTCAGCACTGTGTCCCATTTGAAATCCTTGTATTTCATGAAGCAAACACCAATCTCCCAGTGCAGCAGCAAGAAATACCACGAATAGTGGAGGATGACCAAATGGAATTACAGTCCACAAGGGGAGACACTTAGACCCCAGTGGCCACAGGTTACCTACAAATAGAAAATTCAGCACTGCTGCCTCATGTTCATTGGAAAATAAGAATCCATGTCATCCAGATCACATAGATGAAGACTCAGCTATGATGGTCTCACAACAAATGAAGCTAATGCTCCTGACAACAGCATATATTTCATTGCCCAACCTCAGAGGCAGTTTCTCCAGATGTTAGGCTGGCAGAACTTCATGTTTGTGGAGTTTTTACCCTGTCCCTTACTTTTGGAAACTCCTCTACCACCTGCAAATTTGTGAACTCCTGAGCATTTTTCATTACACATATGTATTCACAGATTTTCTAACTCTTCTCCTCTAATTGTGTCTTATGTGGGGCGAAGGTAATGTCAAGGCATTGTGCTGAATGAGGGTGGGAAGATTTTTGTGTAGCACATATTTGCATACACATTTGATACATTTTCCAATTTTCCATTCGAAATACTGAATCCCTGACACTAACACATACCCTACTAGACTTTGACTTTTAATCCTAATATGGTGGAGAAAAATAACCCAAACAGAATAGAAATACAAGAGGTTCACAGGAGGCATGGTGTATAGTTGGACTTGCCTTTCGTATGATAAATGGTAGGTGTTATAAATCTAGCGAATTTTAATTGAAATAGTTCTCCATGTGTTTTAAAAGTTAACAAACATGTGAATAACTGTCTCCCTTTCTCTGTAGCCTATTCATCACATGTATTTTTATATGCACATATAGAATTCTACCTGGTATCACTCGTACATTTTTTGAGGTGGCTGGCTTGGCAGATGCAAATTGTGAGAAGAGATCACTCCTACTAAATGCTGTTGGAACTGAAAATTCAACATATGAGTGAGCTTCTTATTTGAACAACATAAATCCATGTTCATTAAAATGAATATTTTTGGATCTGTGGATGATATATTACTTCGTGGTGAATTTCGATTGGCATACATAATGCTACTTTTTAATGTCTGTGTGTGTATGTGTGTGTGTGTGTATATATATATATATATATATATATATATATATATATATATATATATATATTCACTCTCCAGATTTTTCAAAATATGAAGTATATTTTTCTTATTATACACTCCCTAAATTCACTCATATTCATGTATTTGGATTAATAATCAAGTTTTCACAAGAATATTCTCAGAATTATTCATCCACCAGAAATACATATTTGTTTCTTAGTACTGAAAACTAACTTTGGGGGATCATATGATGGTGGTGAAGGGAGTGCATCACCCCCATGTACCGCGTCACTGTGTGGGAGAATGACGAGTTATAATGGCTAAAACCTATCTTGTTAGAAATTTCCAGCAAAATTGGGGTGCTCCAAAACCTAGTCGACATATTTCCATCTCACGAGGATCAGCTACGCGGGCTCAAACACGAGTGATTTGTCCGCATAGAGGGTCATGCTGCTTATTCAGGAAATCGGTCTGCGGCTAGAGTCTGCGGCGTGCACTGGGAAACGAAGAGATAGCAATGCAAATATACAGCGGTGTGGATTCTGTGGGCTCCTGACACTTATGCAATCACTGTGCTAAGTGCTGAATTCTGGGTTTGAGATGGGAAAGGATGCGGTCCAATTCGGTTCTCCACACCGGTCAGACCACAGAGGAAGCCAGCGGCCACCATCTTGGAGAGCTGATGTCACCATCCCTGTTTTCGACTGATCGAAGCTCATTCACCTATAGAACAGGTAATTTCATGATGCCATTCACCTTTGTGTCACAGACAAATTACTCAGGCTCAGTGCCAAAGAACCTGCAGAAACTCCCGTCTTGGAGCCTGCTCCTATTAGAACATACACCAAGCCCAGAGCGGCCGAATTCCGCCTCTCGGAACTGATCTGGCCCAGGGCTAAAGAACCCGCGGAAACTGCTTCTCGTTCCGGGTCTTGCTGAATACTGTGGAGGTAAATATCAACCGAGCCTTCATAGGCAGTGGCAACAGGATTGAGACGCGGCTTGTGAGGGCCGGTCAGGACTCACCCATTGCTTTGGTCACCCAGAAAAGGGAAACAAAATGCTGCCTTTCACATGGGATACCAACATGACAAATTTCTGATGTCATCAGAAAGCAGCAGAGGAGATAACTTCATTGATACCAGCAGTGACAGAAACAGTTGGTCTCCTGTGAAGAAAGTGAGTCACAAACACCCGGGTCTCTCTCACTTTGTCATCAAGCCAGAGGGGCAGAGCAGCAGCAGCTGCCCGCACCTGGAACAGACCCAGTGACACACCTGCATGGTAGTCACGTCAACCCAATTGGAGTAGAGGCAGAACAGAGCTGCTACCCGGGCCCAGAACAGGCCCAGCGACCCACAGGTGTGGTAGTCACGTCACCCCAATTGGAGTTGTTGCAGAGCAGAGCCTTCTCCCGTGCCTAGTACAATCCCAGTGGGTCACCGGCATGGTAGTCACATACCCCAATAGGAGTAGGGGCAGAGCAGAGCCTTTGCCCATGCCCAGAACAGGCCCAGCAACCTGCAGGCATGGTAGTCACGACACACCAATTGGAGTAGGGGCAGAGCAGAGCCACCACCCGCGCCTGCAAGGTAGCAGACCTGCACCTGACCAGAAGAAGAGGCCCAGCGGCCTGCTGGCGCGGCAGACACTTTACCCCATTTGGAGTAGGGGCAGAACAGATCTGTAGCCCGTGCTCACAAGGTATCCTGACCTGCGACCAACCGGCAGACCAGGCCCAGCGCCCACTGGCGTGGTAGTCACGTCACCCCAATTGGGGTAGGGGTAGAGCAGAGCCGCCGCCCACGCAAGCAAGGTAGGCAGACCTGCGACCGATCGGCAGAACACCGCAGGGGTCCACGGGCGTGGTAGACACGTCACACCAATTGGAGGAGGGCAGAGGAGAGCAAGCCTCCTGCGCCTGCATGGTAAGCAGACCTGCGACCGATCAGAATAACAGGCCTAGCGGCCCATCAGCGTGGTAGATATATCACCCCAATTGGTGGAACAGCACAGCCACCCCTGCCCCTGCAATGAAGACTTTTCAAATATACAAGAGCAATATAAATATATAGGGGGAAAATTTCAAAATCACAACAGTTTCACCAAGCAGAAAGAAACGCGAGCAGTATGAAAAGAAAAGGAAAAAAGAACCACAAGCAATGCAGGTCAACACAACTTTAGAAGAGGTAATAGCTGCAGCAGATGGAATGTCAGATAAAGAACTCAGGATATACATTCTTCAGATGATCTGAAGTCTCAAGGAAGAC